>NC_133619.1:152574847-152712347 GCF_048593235.1 Sminthopsis crassicaudata
CTCCCAGTGAGTATAAATGGCAATCATTTTTGTTTTGTTTTGTTTTGACTAGGTAAAAGAGGCCATTCTCTGCCTCATTTCTTACCTATCCTTAATTGCTGATTGATATGGCCTTAGTCAAATTGAGACCTGTTAAGACCTTAGTTTTAAAAGGCCAAGATCCCCCATTGTATCCAGGGCCATTTCCAGTCTCCTAACTAGTTCTTCCCACTGGACCTAGAAGACTTCTAAGGAGAGAGTACGTCTGGTGACTATGCACAGCTCTTCCTTACTTAAATACAGTTCACTTGCAAATCATGACATCTCCTTTCTGATATTTTGGTCCTATTCCAGAATGAATAACAGTGAACAAGAAACAAATCCCTATCCTTAATGGAGATTGGAGAGTTAGAAGGAAAGATAGATTAAACGGGTGAGGAGAAAGACAGAAACTTTATCTTTGAACATGTTGAGTTTGAGGTATTAGTAGGTTAAGTAAACCCTGAAATACAAGACTGGAGCTCTGGGAATAAGAGATGTCAATTTGATGATTAAAGTTATGGGATTAGTTAAGATTAACAAGTAAAAGTGTATAGAGGGAAATAAGAAAAGAGTCTAAAATAAAATCTTAAGAAACACATTTAAGGAGCAAGAGCAAAACAAGGGGAGACAAAGGAGTAGTAAAAGAGGTGGGAGATCCATTAGAGTGCTAATTATGAAAGCTATAGTAGAGGAGAAATTAGCAAAATTAAGGAGATTTTCCAGAGTTTTAAGTACAACAAAAAAATTGAGGACGTGAGAATGGAAGGGAGGAAAGATCATTGGATTTTTCAATAAGATCATTAGGAACCCAAATCAAATTTTCAATCATGGTATTATTGCAGCCAGATTTCAGGGAATTTAGGAGTGAGTGTGAAATGAGGAATTGAAGCTAGGAAATATCAACTCATCTTTCCAGGAGTTTGGCATCGAAAAAAGAAGAAAAAGGATGACAACTGGAGGGAGAGGCAGGACTAAGGTAAATTTTTTTTGTTTTCTTTTTTGGATAAGAGAATACCTGTCTGTAGAAGTATGCTCAACAGTGCAGGAAGAAATTAAGAGATTTTAGTTTTATCAAGGAAAAGAACCAAATTTTTTTTTGATGCTGAAGTAATGGAGGAGATGATGGGTAAAAACTTTAAGATGTTTAGAGGAGTGAAGAAGGAAAATTTAGATTCCAGTGTTAGGATAAAAGATTTATCTTTTATCCTTTAAACTAATTTTTTTATATCTCTCAATTCTAAGAGAAATTAAATGCATGATTTTTGGAGATTATATATGATTATTACTTTGTGTCTCCCACAGTGCCAGGCATGTAATAAGTCTTTTAAATATTTCTTGTTTGAGTAATGTGGTTATAATAATTCTAAATAGATGTTTTCATTTTCTGAGTTTCACATTAATCCTTATAAATGGCATGGATTTTACTGTGGGATACATTGACTGCACTTCTCTTTAAAATAGATGGAGCGTACATAGTCTTGGTAGAAATTTTGATTTAAAAAAATGTATAAAATGAGAGTAATACCATTAAAGTGGAAACACTTTACAACTTCACAACTGGTAAACTATGGGATAAGGAGCAGAGAAGAGTTAAAGGTGACTCCAAGATTAAAAACCTGAATGACTGGAAAAATGATGTTATGAATGGAGAAAGAATTGGGGCAAAAGGGAGGTTGGAGGGGGATATAAGATGAAAAGTTCAGCTTTATACATGTTAAATTCTAGATGCTATGGGAAGACTATCCTGGTGGAGCTATCTGACTTACATAATCAGAACCCCATATTACTGCTATTGTGAGAAAATGAACTAAATGATTTCTAATATCTCAGCTCATATAATGAGAAGAAAAATTGTGGCTTTCCTATACCGAAAATTATTCTGGTTCATTTATTGAGCAGAGTCTAGAATGCTAGATTAAAAATCTTAGGTATATCCATGATGATAATGGATCAAATCTAGTGCTTTGGCCCACTCACTAAAAGCACTAAATTAATTCTATTGAACTTTACAAAATGAAGCTGATACACTGAGTGTTACACATGTTGGCAGTGCTGCTCATTGGAGCATGTATCAATTAATATCTTCTATGATGACCTGTTTGTTAGATGATGGTACTTCACAATCAGCTTAGGCAGATCCTCACAGAATTCACAGTGGGAGAGGTGCATAGGCTGATGATGACATGTTTTCTTTTCTAAGAGTTGGCTTATCATCATCAACATAACAATTGGGAAAATAACTCTGTGGGAAAGCTTAAACTTAAACTTACATGTTATTCATCTGTGAGACTATTGAAGTCTTTGTGACTGATTTGCCGGAAGAGAGTTTCTTCTAAATCTTTTGCAGGCTGATTTTAAAGGCTTAGAGGATCATATGATTTAAAGCTGGAAAGCACATTCAAGATTATCAATCCATGTTATAGGATCACAGATCTAAAGCTAAAAGAGGCAGTCCAGGCCATCTAGTCTGACCACTTCTTTACAGATGAATAAATTTAGACCCAGGGCAGTTACTCACTTGTTCAAGGTCATACAATTGTAGTAAACATAAGGTCTGAGACTTTACCCCGTTTTTCTGACTCTGGAACAAAGGCTTTTCCCAGGCCACTCTGCTGCTTCCTTTAGGTTATTGATTTAAGAGTTGATATCTGATCATGATAATGCTCTGAAGAAAATTTAGTCAACAGCTTTCAAGTTTGTCCTTCCTCAGTATTTTATTTATCATTTGGATTCTCATCTTTACCCCAGAGCCCAATTCTCTTCCAAACTTCCCACTCAGGTTCCCAGCCTCAGCATGATCTGTTTCAACATTCCAGGTAGCTGATCAGTTACTTAGTTTTGCAAATTATACCTTCACAATATTTGTGACAGTCATCCAGCCTCTCTATAATACTTCTTTTCTTTCATGAGGCTTTAAGTGAGCTTATCCACCTATTGATTCCAGGCATGTCATCCAGAAACCATTCATGCATTCATTTGCACAACAGACATTTATCAAGATGCTCTGTATGCAGCTTGAGGCTGAAGAAGATAAATAAATGGGACAAAGTCTCTGACCTCAATGAACTTATAATGTAGTAGAAAAGTTACTTAATGGCAAAGCTGAACTAGAACCACAATCCATTCGGTTTAAGCATTAAATGATTACTCTATACCAGCCACTATGATTGATTGGTGCTTGGGGATACAGAAATAAAAAACAGCATAGTTCTTCCCTTCTGGGAGCTATCATTTAATAAAGGGGAGATGCTATATACAGAAAGACCCTCAAGGAGTTTACATTCCAGTATATAAATAAGTACAAAGATTTTCTCTCCATCTCTGACACACACTATTTCCTATGGAGTGATATCTCCCACCTCAGTTTTTATTAAAGCCTTCATCTGATTCATCTCTTACCTTTTACCTTGAGTTGTAGGTGTTTACACATGTCATATACACATTTGTCTCTATGTTCCTTGAAGACAAAGACTTGTATCATTTTTCACCTTTATTTCCCTGTACTTGGCACAGTATAACACATGTAATAAAGACTTTATGTGTTTTTATTGAATTCATGTGCAGTAAAGTTTTTGAATAGGGAATCACAAGATTTTAGGAAGTAGAGCTAAAAGAAAAGGCATTTACCAAACATTTTGTTTCAAGCATTTGGGAACATTGGAGAAACAAATAAAACCAAGCAAAACAATTCTTGCCCTCAAGAAGAAGCATACTAATGGGGAAAGTCACAACTATGTAGAGAGAATGGAAAGGTGGCATGGCAAGGAGGGAGTGTTATGATAACCTGGATCTCTTATGGAAGATAAGACCCAGTTTGACCTATCAAAACTGAGGATGGTTTCAGGGGATTTTATGTGCCCTTTCATTTTACAGATGAGGAAACCAAGATCCAGAAGAATGTTAGTTATACAACAGTCACATAAGTAATAAATAACAAAAGCTAAAAGTTACGCCTAAGTGCTCAGATAAGAAATTGTATATTGAAACTATAATTCAAAATAGAACTTAAGTGCATTAGGGAGATACAATTGCACTGTGAATTGTAGGAAGGGGATTCTTTCCAAATGAAGAGTACCTGAGAGGAAGGTTTCATGGATATAGCATTTGAAATAGATCTTTGGATAGGAATTCAACTGGAGGAGAAATGGTAATGGTAGTGTTTTGGGGAGTAGGGAGGAGATGCAGAAAAATTACTGAAGTGAAAAGATAAAGGAAGGCACAAACATTTAAAAGGAGAAAGCATGTAGTCCACTTTTAAGTTGCAGAGAATATAGATTTACAGGAGGAGACTCTGAGATGAGAGTGGAATGGTAAGGTGGTTCCAATTTATGAGGTGAGTTTCTAGGCTAAGAAGGTAGTTTTACCTTCTCTCCTTCATTACTGTCACATGGAAGAACTAGTCCTATGCCACCAACTTAGTGCAGAGTCCAGGAAGACTGCATCTCCAGATGTCTCACACCCAACCTTACCCAAATAACCTTAAGAAGCCCTGCACACTCCCCACAACTTTCCTTTTTAGATACTCTCTATTGCTTTGTAGTTCAATTTTATTTTTAAACTTTTTCTTTCAAGTTGATTAAACTGTCTTATCAACAGAGTGATCTGAACAGGTAGCGTTATGTCTTTTATGACATCCTTTCTTTATCTCAGTAAGTAATTGTATAGATTCCAGATGTGGAACAAATTACGAGTGCTTAGTTGATAAAAATCTGCACATTAAATGGGAACTGACTGAAAAACTTTCTTCAAGTGAAATGAAGATACATAAACTAAGCTTTTTCATCTTAATAAGTACCTACTTTCAGAAATTACTGTTATGCTTCTTTGCTTTTGTTCCACATAATAATTGACCTTTCTGACAAAGCTCAGAACTAGAAGATAGGATCAAGTTCTATTCCCACTGTTAGGCTTACTCATTGAGTGACCTTGAGAAAGTTATTTTGTTCTGTTGTGTCACTTTTTCCCCATGGGAAAGGCAAATATGAGCTAGTTTCATGAGATTTTTATTAATCTATTGTTATCTGTTGTGAATAAGTTTGGAGGCATGTTTTCACATTGATACAATTTTTAATAAGAAAATGCCAGAAAAACATCCCCCAAACCATTTTGCCCTTCTAGCACAGTATATTTTCGTTGTCCTGCAGGTCAGCCAATAAGTAAAAAGAAGACTCCTCCCTCAGGCTGCACCCACCCTCTCAACAAGGCTGTAGGCTTCTCAATCAGTTCTTCTTATCTCTCTTCTCTAGAACATCTGTGAGAACCATAAAATTAGGAAGCTTACCCCAAAGACCAGTACGGTATCAGAGACCCTCAAAGCATGGCAGTGTGGGAAACAAATTTTAGAACAGGCTAACAAACTAATCTCTGAACTTAGGGGAAATTCCATAGGAGAGTACATGTGAATTAGACTATTTTTTATTCCCTTAATGGCAACAAAGCTTTCCTTGGTTCTTGATTGGTCCAGGTTAATAAGGGTTAAGCTGCTACAACCTCTGATACCTTTCTAGTGTCTCTGACCAATGTAACATTGGTGTCCTGGTAACCTAAGAGCTTAGAAAAGACTCACTCATTTGAAGTTGAAGTCAGCATCTTGAAGCCATGGGAATCACCACAGTCTGCTCTGCTGACCAGGCTATTTTCCATAAGAAGGTGAGGGGAACATGTTAATCCTTTAACTGCTACTATATCCTGGTGGTAAAGTACCTTATATTTGTTAGGAATAAGTAGACTTCCCTTTTTAATTGTTGAATGAACTACAAGTGTCTTATTTCATTCCATCAACAAATAGGGGAGGGGTCTGAGTCAGATCTAACCATTATAAGCTCCCTAGGACTCAGTTCCTCTATCTGTAAAATGGGAGATGAGACTAGATTACGCATATGAACTGGGTTTTTTGATAATAACACCCCCTATAAGCTTACTATCCACCTCCAGTCATAGTCATGGGCTCAGTTCCCAGGAGGCAACTTGTTCCAGGTTCAGAGTACTTTGTGGCTTCAAGCTTCTAGAGTCAGTCATTTGATATGGTTAGCTCAAAGCAGATATTTACTGCTGGCATTGTAAAAACAATAGCTATAAAACATCTCTCTTATTAACCTTACACATTCTCTCTTATAAATATACCTTGTGGCAGTGGAAAGAGTAGACACATTCTTCCACAATTGGAACTCAGACGGCCTAGCTAACTCACTCTTCTGGGATCAGAGCCCACCTTCTAGTGTCTCATTCTGTTCTCTCTGTGCACAGAATCTCTTCTAGATGGGTTGCTCGGCTGTACTTCTAGATGGTCAGAGCTGACATCCTACAAACAAAACTCCTTTGGCCTGGGGCCCTCCCTATCTTGACGGACTTCCTTTTGGGTGTGGTACCTTCTTATAGGCCAGGCTGCAAGTCTTCATGGCTTGTGTTGGGGGTTAGGAGGGAAGAGGAGGAAGGAGAACCAGGTGTCCCTACACCTCAAGGGACTAGGTCTGGATTGCTCTCTCCTAGCCTCTTTATAGCCCAGGCACACACTCACTTACCTCTTGCTTCAGTTGATTACTAGAGAGTGTCTTGTTTTTTTATAGGGCCATTAGAGGTGTGGCCTTTCCTTTAACCAACCAGTGACTAGCCACTCTACTTCCTCAAGCTGAACTAAAAAATTCCTCTACGTCTTTTACAAGGGTACAAATTGTAAAGATTTTTTTATACTTCATTTAAAACCTTAATACCCAGTTTTCCCTATTACCTTTCATAATTTAATCAATCAGCCTGGGTAGAATTATTTGATGAGGGTTATCCTAATTAATTACCATCTCCCTGTCCCCTACTACTTGTAAAATCCTATCCCCCAAAAAGGTCCCAACCTTAGATGATTCAAAGATCCTTTGAAAGCCTAATGTTTTATGATTCTGTGAATTTTTACTACAAGACTCTCAAAAGTTGCTCCAGCAATCTGTCTTGGTGTCTTAACAACACTAGTCAGAAAACTTACTTACAGTAAATTTTTTACTTACAGTGATTTTTCTATAATTAAGAAAATTTGTGTGTGTGTGTGTGTGTGTGTGTGTGTGTGTGTGTGTGTGTGTGAAGCAGGCTAATCTGTACAAGTCTGGGGCTTGATTTTTACTCTCCTGACACCTTTGATTTGAATCTCCCCCAGTGTTAGACATGATGCAATGGTTTTAGACAGGAAAGGGGGAACAGAATTTTGGCAGCAGGACCTGTTTATAGTTTCCTCACTTCATTGTTACCTGTAGTCTCCATTTCCCCACATTGTTACAGATAAAAGTTGAGGGCAATAGTCAGCCTGTACAAGCCCTGATTTTAAATTAAATTAAAAAGCTTTAAGCTTCATTAGAATGATTTTATAGGTAATAATAACAGTTACTTCATTAAGATTTTGCAATGCTGTGCAATTACATGATTCTGTTCTGTTTCTGTTGTGCGTCATTTATTTGTTCTATTTCCCCACTTCCTTAAAGAGAAATGTTTCTACTACTACTACTATTATGACAGTTGCCTTTGGAATATTACATATAACAGCATATAGGACATGCATTTTGGCACATAATGAATTTTGATTGATTTCTCTGTTTATTTCATGCTATCTAGTATCAGTTTGTTTTGTTTTGTTTTTTCTTTTTCTTTTTAAACTTCATTTCTAGTCAGGTTCTATGTGGAACACTTTAACAAGAAAGCAAAAAAGGTGGCACAATAGATAGAGCATCAGGCCTGGAATCAGGAAGACTCCTCTTCCTAAGTTAAAACTCTGGTCTCAGACACTTACAAGCTGTGTGGCCCTGAACAAGTCACTTACCTTTGCCTCAGTTTCCTCATCTATAAAATGAACTAGAAAAGGAAATGGCAAGCAGCTCCAGTATCTTTGCCCAGAAAACATTAAATGTCACAAAGAGTTGGACATGACTGAAACACAACTGAAAACAACAAAAATCCAAGCACTTAACCCCACCTTATCAATCTCAGTCTATTAGTGAAGTACTTAACCTTTCAATTGCCATTAAACAAAAGGAATCTTTTTCTTGAATTCTCTGTATTCTGAGCAACTGAAAGGCCAGTATGAGTATAGATTTCTGCCTTTTTTTTAGTCACTCTGTCCCTTAGAGCCAGAAACTTAAGGATGTCTGTTTTTTTTTTTTTTCCTATCAAAAGTAGAGGAAAATCTGACTTTTCCACTGATATGCTATAGTTCAGGACGATCATTTAAATCTTTCTGAAAGATTATTTTTACCAGTGTATTTGTGTGCTCAAGAATCTATAGTACTTTCTGGTTTTATTCATTCCTTAATAGAATATATATTTATTAAACATTCACCAGAATCAAAGCCTAATTAGACAAAATCTTGAAGGAAGTTACAACTGAAAATAAAGCCTTGTCTGCATGCTCCTAATCATCATCTATCTAATAATTGTCTTCTGTTTGAAGCCTTCAGATGACAGCTTACCACATACAATAACTTTTAAGACACTTCTCACTTTCCTTCCTTCTAACTTCCCCTAATGTGTATGTGCTGTCTCTGGTTGGACCACCTGGGACCCACGCTTTATTTCCAGCCAGGTGGCCCTCCTAACTCCCCATTCAGACCTTTTCTGCCATGCCACAAAACCTCTTCACCCCGAAAACCTATCCCATCCTTGGACTACCCATACCCTTTGGCTCTGTGACCTTTTCTGACTGGCTAGTTCCTTCCATAACCTTCTTTTCCATGAGGAAGCCCAGGCCAACCGTTTCTTCATTTCTCTCTAGCGTACATTCAATACTCCTATTTAAATTTCTTTTCAATTATATGTAAACAAAAATTTAATTTTGAGTTCCAAATTCTCTCATTCTTTCCCTTCCCTATCTCTCCCTTGAGAAGACAGTTTTCTACAGATTATACATATGCAATCATGCAAAACATTTCCATAGTAACCATAGTACAAAAGAAAATGCAACCAAAAAAACCCTAAAATAAAAATATAATGCTTCAATCTGCACTGACTCCTTCAGTTCTTTATCTGGAAGTAAATACTCTTCTCAGTAATATAATGCTATAAGACAATCCTTAAAGGCTTATGATGAAAAAAACTAATTCATTCACAGTTGATTATCATTGCTATTACTGTATACAATATTCTCCTGTTTTCTGCTCATTTCATTTTTTATCAACTCATGTAAGTCTTCCCAGGTTTTTCTGAAAGCATCCTCTTTGTCATTTCTTATAGTACAATAGTATTTCATCACAATCATTTATCACAACTTGTTCAGTCATGCCCTTGTTGATGGACATTCCCTCAATTTCTTATTCTTTGACACCATGAAAAGAAATGGTATAAATATTTTCCTTTGATCTTGATCAAAAGGTATGCACAGTTTTATAGCTCTTTGTACATATGCACTCATTATTCTCCATAGGACTTTTTCTACCATGCAGGATACTTTCATTCTCTATTTATTCTTTTCAGCTCCTTTTTATGTGTCTTCTCATTAGAATGTAATCTCCTTGAGGGCAGATATCTTTTTCCCTGCTTATATTCGAGTCCCCAGCACTTAGCATAGTGCCTAGTCCATAGTAAAAACTTAATAAACGCTTGTTATTATTGGTAAAACAATTTTGATTCCTTTTCCTAATGACAAACCTTCAAATGTTGGAATAAAGTGATCATTTGACATGTATTAAGTATCTACTATGTGAAAAGCATTATATCTTATATTGCTGATACAAAGATGAAAAAAAATTAGTTCTTCCATTTAAAGAATCTATAGTTTAATAAAGAGCTACAATATAATGCATCTAAGTATGACATATGGAGGATGAGGTGTCTTCAGAACTTTTTTCTCTTGGATTGTTTCTTCCGCTGTGTTGAGGAGCAAGGCTTTATCCTCTGTGTTAAGTTTGGGAGTAAAGATGTCCTTTTACTTTACCTTTTCCAGGGAAACAAACCTGAATTGGCTAAGAATAAAGTTTTTTATTGCCTCTGAAAAAAGTCACAAGCTTGTCAGCTTGCTGAAAGAGTTCTCTCACTCTCCTCTATACCTGCTAAAATAAAAATCCTTAATTCTTTAATTGCTCCAGCTCTGAATCCTCAGTTCCCTGATTATTCTCACCGCTAAGTGCTACAACAAATTGCCTGTAGATTGTTCCATGGGCTCTATTGCTGAAAACACCTGAGCCCATAGTTCTCTTAAGTCAGAGGTATTCAAAGTAAAGACTAGGGTTCTTCTGAGGGGGGAGGGGGAAGGAGGAAGGGATAGATTTGGCCTGACCCTCTAGTGTGTGATCAGCCATTTGCTGGCTATAGACCAAACTCATTATGATTGGTAGCCAATTATGGGGCTTATCCCTAACACAGTCTTAGCTAACTTTATGTCCCAACATTTCACCCTGCCCTGCTCTTCAAGCTTCCATGATATCACCTCTCAGGACAGTTATAGCTTTAACTGAAAGGTGAACAACCAAAAAAAAAAAAAAAAAAAAAAAATGGAGTCCCTGAAAGGAAGGGACAGCTAATACATGCAGTAAATAGTGTTGAACTTGGAATCAGGAAGATTTACCTTTACTAGCTGTGTGATGTTGAGCAACTTATTTAATCTTTCTGTTTCAGTTTCCTCACTTATAAAATGGGAATAATAATAGCAGCCCCATTACAGGAATGTTTAAGTATCAAGTAGTATAGCATGTAAAGCACTGTGTAAACCTTTAAGTATCATTATTATTAGGTAAGCTTAGTGGATATCTGGCAATATCTGGTCCTGTGACATTACTTTGTCCAAGTGCTAGAGTTCATTAATTCTTTGCCATTGTCCTGATAAAGGGGTTCTTAAACTTTTTGTGTTAGATATGTACTCTTCTGGCAATCTAATAAAGCCTATAGATTCTAGAATTAGAATAATGTTTTAAATAATTGAAGGAAAAATTAAATGTCAAGGAAAGGTTAGTGAAAATAAAGATCGAATTTTTCTCCTTTCCAAATCCATGAATCCCCATAGTTCCCTTGGTGAACCCCTACCCTAATGCAAGAAGTAGCTACCATTAGTCAATAAGCATTTATTAAGTACTCATTTTGTGACAGGCACTGTGTGAAGCACTGGGGATACAAAGAAAGAGCTTACAGTCTAATGGCCAAGACAACCAGTGTACAAAGCAGATGTATTGGGAGAGAGGGGGAATGTGAGAAAATTCTAGAGGAAGGCCAGGGCTGGGCTGGGTCACTAACAAAAGGTGGGATTTGCATGGGTCTGAAGCAAGCCAGGAAGGCTAGGTGACAGAGGCAAGGAGCTGAGAATTGTGGGGAGCGAGGATCGTCCTATCTTTGTTCTCTGAGTATCCGTGACATCACCAGGAGGATATCTTGACTTATGAATGAATTGTGGCAGAAAATTCCAGATATAGAGAAAAGCCGCTGAAAACACAGAGTTAGGAGATAGAATGTCCTGTGAGAGGAACAGGAAGAAGTCTGATGTTGGATTCTATAGTATGCAGAGGGGAGGAAAGCATAAGATTGGAAGATTGGCTTTTCAAGCTAGTCCCTTGTTATTGTTCCAAAGAGGGGATTTTTATCATTTATTCAAGAGATAACAGGGCAGGGGAGTTTATTGAGGGCAAGGGGGTGACATAGCCAGACCTATGTTCTAGAAAAATCACTTGAATGGCAGAGTGGGGAGAGAAGCAGAGAGATCAGCCAGAAGGTAATTGCACTAATCCAAGCATGACATAATGAGGGAGTAGAAGAAAGGAGGAAAATGTGATAGATCTATGAAAATAGATCTTGATAACAGGTTGTGATTGTTTTGTGTCTGATGGTACCAGTCAGGAGTTGAGGATAACATGAAGGTTGTGAGCTTGGGTGATTGAGAATCATGGTGCCCTCAACTGTAATGGAAAATTCTGGAAGCACAACAGATTTGAGGGAAAGATAATGAATTCTGATTTAAACATATTGAATTTGAAATGTTTATGGGACACCCAGTTGAAGATGTCCAGGAAACATTTGGAGATACAAGACTAGAGGTCTAGAAAGATGAGAAAGTCATCTGCATAAAGTGAAGACGATCCAGACAAAGACTTGGGGGGAAATGTATGAGATGATTTTGCTCAGTCATTTTAAACTACCAGAACCTTAGCTGCCTTTCTTCTTCTCCTCTCTCCTCCCTTTTGTCTTTTCTAGGGTCTTCAAGGAATACAAAGAAATATAATACACCATCTCTGTCCTTAAGAATCTCATAACCTATTTAGGAAGTAAAAACATGAACACATGACAAATTAAATAACAAAAAAACAAAAAAAAACAAAACAAAACAATTTTTGATTCAGTATCAAATTGAGTAAGAAAAATCCTGTCTTCTGTCAACTCTAAATTCTACTGTCTGGCAGAAGGTCTTCTCTTTACCTCTAGTGATGTCTCACATACAGAGCCCTTTAAGTTTTTACAAATTGTTTTCCTTATAACAACACTGGGAAGTAAATATCACTATGCCTATTTTACAGATGAACAAACCAAGGCTCAGAGAAATTAAATTACTTATTCAAGGTTTCTTTCCTACTAAATGGTAGAACCAAGTTTCACACCCAAATTTTTTGACTTCAGACCCATGTGTTCTTTCTAATAAGCCACATTTTCCATTCTTGTTTCCCTCAAGTCCCTTTCGTAAACCTCTGCTCCAGTCATCTGCCTCCTAACTGTAATGAGTATATTCTATGCTTATTCTCAGTTTCCTGTTTTTACTAAAGCTGTTCACACTTCCTAGAATGCCTTCCTCTTTTTTCTCTGCTCTCCAAATCATAATCAGCTTTCAAAGTACATCTCAAGTCCCTACTGCTCCTTCAAGCTCCCTTCAGATAGTCCCAGCCCATATTGATCCTTATCAACTTCCAACTATGTAGCATTTAACACTTGCCACACAGTTTTGTACTTAATTATGCTCTGTCTTATGTTCATTGTTTCTTGTGCGTAAATCTTGGTCCCTCAGGTAGATTCCCCATGGGCATGAATCAGATCTTACACTTCCATATTTCCTCCTTAATACCTAGTGGTAGTAGACATACAGCAGGCACTTGGTGAACCTTGGTTGGTTGGTTGATAAAATGCCATGTGCCATGTGCCATTACTGTAAATTTTGTTTTTGACCTCAAAAAGTCTTTGAAGTTCTCTGTGTTTCTTTTTCATGTTCCTTAGCAGCTTCTCCTCAGTCAGCTTTGTGGTTTTCATACTATATTAGAATTGGGATCAAATTTGAAATTTGATTTTCAAGAAGTTCAAATAGGCTTTTCCAAGAGTCCTTTATTTCATTAGAAAATTTCATGTCTCCTTTGGACATTATGTAAAATGACTGTTTAGAATCCTAAAAAAAAATAGGCTTAAACATACAAAGCAAGCTTTTTGGTTGATCACTTTTTAAAATGCAGGCTATTTCCTTTTTCCATTTTTTTTTAATATGTGGTTATTATATTTAAAGAAGACTAAGTGAAGGAAATGTTTCCTGTTTGTGGAAACAGATGACAAGTCCATATTAAACCCTAAAAAAAGGAGAATAATGTAAAAATATTTTTAAATTAGTACTTGTAAAACTTTCTGCTTTTAAAGCATTTCCTTATTGTCATGAACATAGTTAAGATTTTATATTATAAAATATAGGCTGTTACCAATTATCTAAAGACATTTTTTAAAAATTATTGCAAATAAGCTTCCCCCCCTAACTTTTTTAAGTGTGTGCTTTTCCATCCAAATATATTGGATTGGCCAATTGATCAATGATGGACAGAATCAGCTACACCCAGAAAAAGAACACTGGGAAATGAGTGTAAACTGTTTGCATTTTTGTTTTTCTCCCCAGGTTATTTTTACCTTCTGAATCCAATTCTTCCTGTGCAACAAAAAAATTCGGTTCTGCACACATATATTGTATCTAGGATATATTATAACATATTTAATATGTATGGGAATGCCTGCCATCTAGGGGAGGGGGTGGAGGGAAGGAGAGGAAAATTCGGAACAGAAGTGAGTGCAAGGGATAATGTTGTAAAAAATTACCCATGCATATGTACTGTCAAAAAAAAAAAAGTTATAACCAAATATATTTGATTGGTCAGAGTTTTTTTGGTTTTGAGTTTTTTGTTGGGTTTTTTTGTTTGTTTGTTTTGCTTAGAGAGGTGATATAAGGCAAGCAAGGAATTGTGCTACTGATGAGAATTAGGTAAGGGTTAACCTCTTTTGGTTCGGTACAAGGATACATAGTTAAATGCAGTCTAATGATGGTGCAAAGTCCCCTGTAAAGGAATTTACAGGCCCGAAAACCTAGATTGATAAAAAAGGTTTATTATAGGGGTTTGGAAATAAGGATAAAGGTAGAAAGACGCCCGGGCCAGAGCTGGTCGCCGGGCGGACAGGAACCCTTGGCATGGCTGACATAAGAATGACATGTTTGGGCTCCTGCAAAGAGTGGGCTCCAAGGTTCCCTTTTTATAATGGGGACTCTTGGTGATCTCGAAGGTGGGTGGAATACCAGGCTCCTGGCTGGTTTCGGCCAGGGTTAGCATTGAATAGAATTCAATGGGTTTTTAGATAAGGAAGAAGCTGTTTGTGGGGGTTGGGGAAACCTGAGCAGATAATGGGGAGCTTTGAAAGCCCAAGTTAGCTCAGATCTGGTGGGGGCTGGGAAAGCCCAAGTTCATTGGAATTCAAAAGAGTCCTAGCTTCTTCAGCCATGTTGGGGTTGGGAATCAGAAAGGAATCTTAAAGGGACTTCAACCCACATCTGTAACATGCCCTCCTGGCAGTAACAATTACTGGTCTGTCCTAGGTCCAACAGAGTACCTTTGACCGCTGACCTTTGCAGTGTCAACTCTACCCGGCTCACCTCCTCTGAGGCCTTCAAAGGTCTCTGGCCACAATTTCTTGAATAGTAGTTTAATAACCGATAGCATGCTCAAGAACAGCTACATGTAATCTTAAAAGCCTTTATTATACATACTCACATAATGCCCTGACTGATGCCCTGACTTGTTAGTTCCCTAGTGAACACCTGGTCTGAAGACCCACGTTTTCACTACCAAACGCTCTACCTCTCTGGGCTATCCATCAGCTTGGCTTGGCTACCCCAGGCTAGGGAGCCAGGTTAAAGAGAGCGACTGATGTCTGCAGTGGGCTTATAAAGGGCCTGTGAGGTCACACACACAGCCAACCAGCAAGAGAGCCGTCACCCATTACGAAGTTATCTCAATATGGTCCACAGGGCAGTCTATATCCACAGAGATTACTTCTGGACTACTCAATCTCCTGTTGCGCTGTGGCCGCCCATTTAAAGGGCCCTTACACACATCACTACAATTAACTCAGTTATACTCAGGCTGTTTGAAATTGATCATGAACCATTTTTCTAGGAACTTTTTCCCCACTTTTTAGAGTGTTCCATGATCTACACTCTTTCTAGTCCAGATATGCCTGCTGTTTGTTGCTTAGGCTGAGAGTAAAGCAAACTTAGCACTTACTTTCTTCCTTCAGTGGAAACATAATCTCATTAATGTAGGCAAGTCTCCTATGACCCAGGTTCCAATCCATCTTACTTTCTCATACTGTATGATTTTTGTCAGTATCTTCTTATAAATTTCCCATGGAGGAGCTGCCAAAAGACTGGAGGCCTGCTTCCAGTTTCCATTTCCATTTCATGAATATGTTAGTGCTCAGGCTGTTGTTATAACCTGCTACTCTCACTATATGATCTGTCTACCTCTTTCTCTGGTCATACTTGTTCCTGAAGATGCCTTTTGTGCTATTTCTTGAAAGTCATCATTTACAATATGCCAAAGCATTACACCAATTGTACATTTTTCCATGGACTTTTGGATTAGTTCAATTTTTATTCTTTGGGGATTGTGATATTCCAAAATTCATAGCTCTGTAGCTTCCCCAGGAGATTACTGATGATTTAAAAATGGGTTTTAGCTTGTAGTGACCAGCTTGAGATCATTAAAATTGCTATAGTTTCCCAAATACTATCCAGCCTGATCTCCTTTGATTCAAAAATGGACCCAGTCAGCTGTGTATAATGCCTTTTCTAAGTCTATAGACTGGAAGATGGAGCCAAGATAGCAGAAGGCAATACAGCTCTCCTTTACTCAATCCCTCTCACCCAAAAATTTCCCCCCCAAAAAAAGATCTAGAAATATATACCAGATTAAATCCTAGTGGGGAAATTCAATAAAAAATTACAATGAATCACTTATCCAGCCCAAGTCTGGATATGGACACAGACCAAGAGGTCTGTAGTCAGTGGGGATGGGGTGTGGCTGGGAAGGAGCACCCCAGGAACTATGTGTTCTGGTACCTCAACCAGCAGGGCAATTGATCCGAGACCCCTAGTGAGATGTCATTGGAAATAAGTAACTGTCAGTTTTGTCACTTACTAGCCACTTCTGGGTCACAGATCCAAGGTGGACAGAAAAGGCAACCCGTACCCAGGAATACAGTGATCACAGGCTCTAGGCTGTATACCAAGAGAGGAACAAGTTCAGATGAAAACAACAGCAGTGTGGCTCAGATGTCAGGAGCAGAGTATAGTCCAGATTCCCACTTAATTAATTAAATATTAATTAAATAATTAATATTAATTTTTTAAAATTTAATTTTAAAATTTACTCTTAATTTTATAGCCAAAATCCAGAGCTTCCAGTACTGAGGAGCCACAGGTTAGAAATTATCTCCTATGATCAGGATAGGCAAATATACATTTATACAAACAAAGAGGAGGCTGGAGGAATGATTGAATGATGGACACTTGAAACTTATTCTCATTTGAACTAATATTAAAGAAGAAAAGAATATATATATACACACATCTACACAGAGTTGAGTATAAAAAGATATCTCACTCTACAGGGAAATAGGAACAAAAGGAGAGAAGGGGAATTCTAGAGGGAGGGTAGATCAAGAGTGGTATTAGTTCTAAATTTTAAAAAAACACTTAAGGATGTACAAAAATAATAATCTGGATTGGGGGGAATTGGGGAATGATTAAACAGTTTTTGAAATGGAATATTGTGGTGATGTAAGAAATAATGAAATGAATAGTATCACAAAAACCTGGAAACATTTATTCAAATCAATACATTGAAATAAAGAGAATAAGAAAAACAATTTGTATTTGACAATAGGATTATAAAGACAAACAACTTTGAAAGCGTGGGATCAGCATGTAATGTCCAACCACAATTCCAGAAAACTAATGAAGAAGTATACTACCTACTAGATAGTGACTATCATAAGAATATAGATTTAGAACCAGAAAAAATTTTTTAAATTAATGTAGTCAATCCCTTCATGTTATAGACAAAAATCCAAATGGATTAAGTGATTTGCCCCTTGTCAGAGTTTATATTAACAAAATGCCAATGGAGACTCAGATCCAATGACTCCAAAATGAAAGTCTTTTCTACTGTACTACATCTCTTTGAAGAAGCACTGTGAAGCACTTGAAATGTGACTGATTGATTACATTTCTAAAAGGAATATGTAGGACTATCAAGAAATAGGCAGAGAGTTGATATAGTATAGATTGTGTTGGAAATCAACCTAAGTGCAGTGTTGGAACATTAAAAAAGATCATGGTTGTGCTGACTATATTTTGCCATGAAAGCAAGTGGTGTGTGAGTTCAAAGGCCGCGTGTTTTGGTGTGAATTTAATTTTAAGAGCAGAGTATGTGAGGTCAAGGAATATGGTCACTGTAGGTCTGGGTAGAGCATTTGGTCAGCTTGTGGTTTAGTTAATTATCTGCCACAATACTGTATTAGTTCAGTTAAGCTTTAATTTCGGATCTAATCTTAAGAGTTCTTATCAAAAATGACTGCTCTGCACAGGGGTATTAGTAAGGGAACCATAGCCAAACCATAAATCTTGACAGAAACAAATAGCCTTTTTTATACACCCACACATCAGAATGACCATACCTGTCTGTAGATTCTAAGACACCACTCTTACTCATATTCAACTGTGACACTGAAATGAACTGCTAAAGTGCACTATTGAGGTTTCCCAATCTCTGTGCTTAGTCAAACACACTCCTCTGCACTTAGGCTGAAAAACATACCTGAACCACACATTCACTGTAACTGTTCCCTACACACCAACCCCTTCTCATTCTCGGCTGTTAAACCAAAATGAATATCAGGAACTGTGGGCTCCCACCCTCCACACTTGCTGTCATGCCCTCCCCTGTTGTTAAACCAAGACACATGCCCAACATACACATTCACCACAACCACTGCCTTTCCTTCCACAATGTAGCACTCACTGTGCCCAAGGTTAGCTCTTAATTACCACTAACTTGCATATAGCACTCCTCTATTCTGCTTTCTATATTTTATCACAGAATTGTAATGCTCCTTCTCTTTCCAACCACCACCTCCATGATGACATGTGAGAAAAGTCTTCTTTCACAAAAAAAAAAAAAAAAAAAAAATGTATCTTGTATCTGCTTTTCCTCAAACTTGTAACAATCCAATGCCCCGAAACCCCATGGCACTAGAAAAATACATATGTGAATGTGTGTCCCCTTCTTTCACTATTTGATGTGGATATACAATATATAATTGGAAAAAAATTATCTCCTGGGCAAATCTGTCATTAGTTTTGAATTCCATGTACAGAGAAAATATATTTGAGAACAATCTTTAAAGCTACGTTTTGTCTTTATAAATCAGAAGTGTATTTGTGATAAGCCAACAATTGACACAGAAGGGCTTTTATATTCTCTATACCTCTCAGTCATGTGATGGTGAGACCAGTTTATTATAGAATATTGTAACGTGCTCTCCTGGCAGTTACAATTACTAGTCTGTCCTAGACCCACCAGAGTACCTTTGACCACTGTGCTTAGCAGTGTGAGCTCTACCCGGCTCGCCTCCTCTGAGGCCTTCAAAGGTCTCTGGCCACAATCTTGAATCTATAGTTTAATAACCGGTAGCGCACTCAAGAACAGCCACATGTAATCTTAAAAGCCTTTATTATACCTACTCACATAATGCCCTGACTGATGCCCTGACTTGTTGGTTCCCTAATGAACACCTGGTCAGAAGACCCACGTGTTCACTACTAAAATCCTTACCTCTTTTGGCTATCCATCTTGGCTTGGCCACCCAGGCTAGGAAGCCAGGGTGAAGAGCGCCAGGTTAAAGAGAGCGACTGCTGCCTGCAGTGGGCTTATAAAGGGCCTGTGAGGTCACACACACAGCCAATCAGCGAGAGAGTCACCCATTACGAAGCTATCTCAAAATGGACAGGATCCCACCTACAAGGCAGTCCTAATATCCACAGAAATTACTTCCGGGCCTCAATGATGCGCTGTGGCGCAGCCCATTTAAAAGGCCCTTACAATTCCCTTTCTCTTGTTTTGCGGGAACCGCACATCTCACCAAGCTAAACTTTTAGCACCAGCTATAGTTCACTTGATCCATGAGATGACAGAGTGTTATGCCCAAGGAGGTACAAAGCAGCAGATCAGTAAACAGAAGTATGACCATAAGAACCAGGCTCAACAGTGGCCCAAGTGTTCAACCCAATCATTAAAGTCATACTCAAGGAGGTAATAAGCCAAAGAGATTGGATGCCAATGAGGTAGGATGTCAACACTGAGGTGGGAAGTCAACAAGGTAAAACATCACAATTCTAGTTAACAATTAAATATCAGTGAGGTAGGTTGTCACAATTGTAACTGCCAGGAGAGCACGTTACAGAATATTGTCTTCTAAATTCAACCTCTACTCTTCTCATCTTTTCATCAGTGATATAGACATATACATAGAAAATTCTCAAACGGATTTTATAGTAATCAGCAAGTATTGCTGACTTGCTGATGCCTTCTTGGTCTTCAAAAATAAATAACAACAACACTAATAATAGTATCATCCATGGTCCATTCCATTCTTTTAGTATCTTCCTTTTTTTCAGATCTCAACATATCTAAAACTAAACTTATCTTTGCTTCCAAACACTCCCCCTCTTCCAAAAGAATTGCCATCCTAAGTGTGTGATGTAGTTTTGGCATTAACCAGCATTATCCTTACACCATGTATCTGATCAGTTGCCACATCTTGTCATTTCTTCCCTCCCACCAGCTTTCATCTCTGAGCCCTTTTCTCCCCTCACATAGCTACCACTTGAGTTCAGGCCGTTATCATCTCTCATAGTCCCCCTAACTGAAAGCTCTTCCCATCCCAGTCCATCCTGCACACTGCTGCCAAAGTAATTTTCCTAATCTTAGAACTGACCGTGTGATACTTCTACTCAGACAAGCCCAGTGGCTTCCAGCTGCTCTCTAAGATAAAGCACTCCATTTAGCTTTTAAAGACCTTTACAATCTGATCCTAATCTATATTTCCAGCCTCATTAGTCATTATTCCTGTCTCTCCCTATGCAATGCAGTCCAGCCATATTGTCCCTGTCTATGTCTCTCCTCCCTTTCCCTCTCCCCCACAGCCCATCAAATCTTGTCTGCCTCTGTACAGCCCTTCCCCCTTGCTTTTTTTGCACGCTCTTTTCTTCCATCTCATAGTCTTTTTCTTCACTTAAGATGCAGCACAGATACCATCTTTTGCACGGAGCCTTTCCTAACCATTAATGATGCCTCTTAACTCCTTTTTATATATATTTTACATGTCAATGTTAATTTGTGCTGTATATATTTATTTTTTATCTTCTCCATTAGAATGTAAGTTCAATGAAAGTAGAGTATTTCATTTAACACAGTATCTGGCACATAGTAGGAGCTTAATCAGTAATTCATTATTATTTGAGTCATTATAAACCTGTTCAGGAATGCCTTTAAAATTATGTCACCTCCAAAACAGATTTCTTCTATGTATATATTTGGTAAAGTCCTTCTGTTCTTTCCAGCTAACGTTTGGATACTATAATCAAAGTACTTGAATACTGAACTGTGGTAGAATATAAAGATTCTGGTTTCATTGCCAGTGCTAACAGGATTAAACTACTTGTAAAATCTGTTCTATTTTCCATGTATTTGTTATCCTTTCAGTTTCATCTATAGATGTTCTCAGGATGATCTGACTTACTAGTTTCAAGTCAAATTCTTTCCAAGCTTATCACCTTAACTACTTTTCATGTCTTTGGAAGCAATATTGCTTATAGTTGTCATCAGTCTGTTTTCTAATGATTTAAAATTGAGTTTGTACCCTGAAACAATGTTATCTCTCATTTCCATTTGTTTGGCAAGATTAGGGGTTTTCTGGTTAAATGTAGTTTCCAAACTTTTTTGGCCTACTTGTTATGGTGACTTTTTGCTTCAACTACACATAAACCAAAACTGGAATCTAAAGAGATTATAATTTACTTTCCTAGTTTAAAAAATGGAAATAATAATAGTATAAAATTTTGAAAATGACAGTGACTCCTGATTATCTATACCTGTGTCTTTTTCATAGCAACCTAGGCTTCTTTTACATTTTTGACTCTTCTGATCACATCCAAGGCCTAGACCACTAATGGTAAGAATGAACAGGGAACACAGTCAACAGATAGAGGAACTGAAATTTTGAATGTGAATTTATGTTTTTAACTGAATTCTAAAATCATATTAGATAGTTCATTATGAATTATTTATTGAGTGATAATATTCTCTGTTCCCAGGTCATTCTAATTGAAAAAATAGACTCTACTACACTAGAATTAATTTCTTGCATGAGATAAACATGTTACTATATATTTCATAATTTGCTTTTTTGTTTGAGCTTATGATAGTGACAGTATGAATGGGAAGAGGACCGTATTCCTTTTTTGTATTATAACAGTATGTGTATGATCTCTTTTTAGGGTAGGAGGATTAATTGGAATCGATTTTTTCCTCATATACGGCAGAGACGGAATGCAAATGTTCGAGCTTTTCGACTGTCTGAACAAGAAGTAGCAGCACCTCCTCTTGAGGTTTCTGAGGAGCAGGTAATTTTAGAATGCACCCCTATAGGAGGAAAGTGATTTTCAGCACCTGAAAGTAAAATGTGGGGATCTTAATCCCCTTAATCCCCACATTTAAACAATATTAATTGTTTAAAAACAGCAGCTTCCAGTCTTGCAATTTGTACTCCTATTATGTGTTTGTGTATTAAGTGTACTCCTATTATGCAAGTTTGAGAAAAGTTTGATAAATTTTGAATTGTGTTAAGCAGAAAAAAATTAGTCCACAACTATTATAGACCATTATTACAATTAATACTTTGATAATCTCTTCCCTATGTAGAATTTGATAGTCACTTTGAGAAGTAAGCCCAAGGAACTTTTACCTATATTTCTGTGCCCATCATATCCCAAGTGGACCTTAATTGAGTAACCTAGCCTTTGAAGCAACAGTGTGCCATCTGGAGCAGATTTTGACATCTTGACTAGAACCTGAAAATATATCCTGTGTCAGTGGTATCCAACTCAAATAGAGGCACATTGACTTAGAAAACCTCAACTTTACATTATCTGTGTTGTATTGTATTTTTACTTGTTTTGTTAAACATTTCTTAAATACATATTAATCTGGTTGGGGCCATTCTTAGGAATTTTGAAGGCTGCAAACAGTCAATTTGATACTTCTATCTTATTCTCTCATTGCCAGCATTCTTGGTTACTTCTAGACTAGACTAAAAACTGCTGCAAAAAGAGACTGTTTTCTCTAATTCGGTAGGCTTCTCTTATGTTCTTAATATAGTCCAATGACCTTGTTGGGACAGAAAAACAAAAATCTCTCTTAGGATCTCAGCTTTGACTTGAGAGGAAACTACATGTCCACAAATAAGTAAAGCTGAGAGATCAGGAACAACCTGCTCACCTTGAAGAGCGTTGGAATTCCAAAAGGCAGAGTTGTTCTTGTTGATCCTTTGTTCTTCAAGCCAACCATGACCTTAGGCAGGTGATGCCATGACATGCAACTGAATTGGATTTAAAGGAGGGAGGCTGTGCAAAGTCACCACACTCACTTTCCCCTCCAGAACCATCTGGGTCCAGGGGCCAAGTGTAGATGGCCCTAGGTGAAATGGGAGATCTTGGCCTTTTTGAGCTAAGGTCTTTCTAGGTCTCAGTTTGACTGAGGCAGCACCCTCAGTGATTGTTAGGTAAGAATTGAGGTAAAGAGTGGCCTATTTTGCCTAGTCCAAAAAAAAAAATAATAATCTGGGAAGGGAAGGACCCTCAGGCTTTCTGGCCAAAACAAAAACAATTGCTATTTATTTTCACTCTGAGGCAAACCGGGCCCAATGACCAAATGAGGATTGGTCTGGGATCTATGTTGGAATGGGCCCTGTGATTTCCCAGTAAAAGACAGACAAGGTGTGAGGGAAAGAGGGGGAAGGCAGTCTTAGCCCCCAGCAGGCAGCCTTCCAAAGACAAAAGGCAATTGTTGTGCACAATCAGTAACATTGGCTGAAACATAGTACTCAGGATGTGAAAATAGTCTGGAATTATTAGTTAGACATTTTCTTTGACTGTATATTTAGTATTAGGATTTTGATTTTCTTCTTTTGGGGAGTAGAAAGGGTAAGGAATAATAGAGCAATTAGAGTGTTACCCCTCGCCTTTTATGTTAAGCAAAAGCATTAGGCAATGTAGGGAACCAGTGAAACTTCTTGAGTAGGGTAATGACATAGTCCGACCTAGGCTTTAGGACTATCAGTTTAGCAGCTATGAAAAGAAAGGGGACTGGAGGCAAGAATAGGAGTTAGGAGACTCCTCCTGCAGTTATCCAGACAAAAGATGATGAAGGGATGGCCAGGAACGCTCATGAGATGAGTAGCAGAGGATAAATGCATGGGATGTTGAGGTTGGAATCAAGGGGGTGAGAGAGAGTTAGGAGTCACTGTGACCCCTGGGCTGTAAAAATCAGTGATGGCTATGCCCTCAACAAAAAATAAGAAAGTTAGGAGGAAGGGTGGGTATGAGGGGAAAGATAATTATCTTTTAGACACGTTGATCTTGAGATGTCAGGAGAACACGGGAGTGGAAACAACCAAGAAGCAGTTGGCAAGGCAGAACTAATGGTCAGATAAGAGATGAGTGACAGCTATGTAGATCTGAGAATTATCCGCTTAGAGATGATATTGGAACCATGGGAGCTGAGGAGATCATTGTGGTGAAAACAGAGAAAACAAAGGCAATCCAAAGCCTCAGCTACCTGTTTGAGGACCCCACAAGGTGAGTGAGGAACGAAGGAGAAGAAAGCAGTCTCCAGAAGGAGGACTTCTTAGTGAAGTCTAGAGGAATGGAGACTGAGAAAAGACCTTTGGGGCTTAACAATGAAGAGATTGGGAAAGTGCTTTTCGGCAAATGGTAAAATGGCTGAGTGGATGGAGTCGGGAGCCCCTGAGTTACAGTCCAGCCTCAGACACTTAGCAGCTGTATGATCCTCAGCAAGTCACACACCCTTGTTTGCCTTATTCACTGGAGAAAGGAATGGCCAAGAAAACCCCTTGGACAGTATTGGTCTGCCATTGTGGTCCAAAGCGTCGGATATGACTAAACAACAACAATAGAATAGGAAAATCACAAGGGGCTCAGAAGTGAATGAGAAGTGGAAGTCAAGGCAGAAGGTGTGGAGCAAGAAGGGAGGTAAGAAGGTAAGGATGGATGGTCGAGTTAAAACATCCTTGAAGTTTTTAAAGGATGAATATGCATATGAGTAGAAGGAAAGGTGCCAGTGAATAAGAGAATACCGCAGATAAGGAAAGGACAAAGGGGCTGGTTGAAGGCACAGAGAAGGTTAGTTGGGGGGGATGGTCTGAATATGGCCACTCCATCTTTTGTCCCAGGACTCATGAGAGAAGGCAAGACCCAGTCTTGGAGAGGGTGGCCAAGGAAGCAGCATATTGATAGAGAGCCAAATGTCCATGTTTGCAAAAAGATGGAGGAAATATGAGAGGAAGAAAGTCTAAAACAAAGAAAAGGTTGTTAATATTAGAAGGAAGATTAAGAATGAAGTTAATGGGAGTGAGAGAGGGGAAAATGATTGTTAGGGAAAGCAACTTTTGATTCTGAACCAGTTTCCTCACCGTTTCTAACCTCCTTGCCCCTCACCCCTACTCTTACCCCCACCAGGGAGCTTGACTATATGGGGCTAGTCTGGTTGACTAGATGTTATGGCTGGCCATTTCTTCATTTTCTTTGGTGTAATTTTTCCAACCCCTGTAACCAAATGCAAGGCTACAATGTTAGAATCTTTGTGTGCCGGTTATGGAGAGCTAAGGGAAGTTGACTTCTTTGGTCTCTCTTTTCCTATTACAGTGTATTTTCTATATTATAATTGTTTATTGCTCAAAGTGTTGTATGCCACCCTTATCTGCTTCCTCCATCTGTACTGTAAGGGTGAAGACTTGAGAGAGAAAACCTCATATTAAATTTTCTTGATTAATTTGTTGTTTCCCTCTGTAAAGAGGGAAGTCGTATCCAAGTGTTCAGGTATTGATTTGATTGGAGACAGGATAAGCTACTAATTTTACCAGTAAGCCCTCCTCAACCCCATGCTTTATTATTCTGCATCTCAGACAATTATTTCATCTATTCAGATGCTTTAGTAAAATGATTATGGAGCTTTGGGCAAGTTTTTGCTCTATATGAAGAATCTCCTAGACCTAAGGAATACATCACATAGTGATATTAACAGACTGCTTGGTTTGGGGGTAAGTTTCCCAATGGAAACTTTCTGCAGTTGCAAAGCTTTTAGCTTTAGTAGTAGCAATAAAGGTGCCCTGTAGGGGGGAAAAATGTGCCACAGTAGGCAGCCACAGGGCAAGAAGAAAATGAGTTCCATTATATCACTGCTTATTTGACATATAAACTATGAGTCATATTCTTGATAGGAGCCGTTGTAGAGATGACATTCTTTAAAAGGTGAAAGATTTTTGGTTTTGTCACTTTTCCTAATCTGTCCAAAAATAAGACCATTGCTTATGCATAGTACATACATATACACACACATACACACACATATGTTTGGGCCTATTAAGGATCACATGGTTTGTTTGGGACACTTTTCTTCATTCTGTCAGAATAACAAATCCTGTGATGCTTGTCATTGTCAGTTTGCACTGACATTGATTCTGAGACTTGTGAAAAGGTGAAAATCAATGAAAAACTCTTTTAATCAAACTTTTCTCTTTTTAAAAAAACATTTTTTTCACAAGATTTTCTACCAGCTGAGGTGGACAGGGGCATGATTTTTTAAAAATATATAATAATAGCTTTTTATTTTTCAAAATATATGCACTCTCTATAAAACCTTGTGTTTCAAATTTTTCTTTCTCCCTCCCCACTTCACCAGACAGCAATTAATCCAATTTGGTTAAATACATACACAACCTTTAAATATATTTCCACATTTGTCATGTGGTACCAAAAAAATCAGGTCAAAAAAGAGGGGAAAAAATGCGAAAAAGAAAAAAGCAAGCAAACAACAACAACAACAAAGGTAAAAATACTATGTTGTGATCCACATTTAGTTCCCACAGCCCTGTTTTTGGATACAGATGGCTCTCCTTCACAAGTCTAATGGAATTGCCCTCAGTCACTTCATTGTTGAAAAGATCCAAGTCCATCACAATTAATCATCACATAACCTTGATGTTGATGATAATGTTCTGTTGGTTCTGCTCACTTCATTTAGCATCACCCTGGTAATTGCAAAATTTTCTCTTAAAAGATTGATATTTACTTAGTTTTTTCAAAGATAAAAGTTAAAAAGTAATTGAACTAAGTAAGAAACACAAATCATAGAAGTTTAGAGGAATCATAGAGTTTATAAGAACTTAAAAATCACTGAGTTCATTTCCTGAATTCCCTGAGTAACATACTTATAAAGTGGTTATTCATCTGCTTTTGAAAGCAGGTCATTCCATTTTTAGGCAATTCTTATTAGAAAATCCTTTCTTTTATTGAAATAAACTCTATCTCCCTCTTCTGCATTCCAGAGCCACATAGTTAAATATACTCTTTCAACACTTCTCTCACTTCTCAATAGCTGTTAATTAGTGGAAGATAATGACCATATCTCTCTATGTAATTTCAGATATTTTCATCAATCCTCCTCTTCAGCATGTGTTTCAGCTCATCAGTACTCAATCACTGAAATAGGAGTTCTCTCTACAGATGCAAACTGAAACTTGACATTACTGTCTCCTAACATTGTGAGGGGACCAATGGAGTGCTCCAGCTTTCAATCATTTTTCCTTGTCTTTGCCGCATGACCCGACCATCTTCTCTTCCTCTTCTACATCTCTTAATGGCATCTTTTATAGCTATTCTTCTTTGAAGTTTGCCATTGGTTATATATTTTAGCCTGCTCTTACCCAATCTGAGCCTTTCTGGTGGCCTCGGTGCCATACTCATTTTCAAATCTTCAAGACTATTGCATATATCACCATTAGCAAAATGTTGGTCTATAAAAGATGGGCCTTTGTTTCCATTGGGAAATTGGAGTCATTAGGGGAATTTTATTATTCCAGAAGGCAGTCTCATTCACTATCTTTCTATTGCTCATCTTTGGGCCCCACTCTTTGATCATCTGTAATCAGATTATTTATTGGTGGATAAACTCCATAATTTGTCCATAAAAGTGACATCACCTGGGCAGGAGACAGTCTTTATCCATTTGATCTTTTCTGCAGTCCAGCCAGATTCTTTGGGGTATTTAATGACTTTCTTAGGGAGAGATTTGTGACATTTCAGAGTTCTATGCAATCAGCATAGATGTCAAACATCTGGAAGACTTCGCTATCTATGAAGAATCCTTCTGTGCTGGGTCTTCTTCTCCCTGACAGACAGACATCTTTGTCTAGTATGCATCTGCCTAAGTATGCATCTGCCTAATTTGTGCCTTGCCTTGTGTTTTTATACTCCACACTTAGGCCAATGAACGGGGTTGTTTTCACAATCTCTCTCACATACCCTCTACTCTGACCTTCCCACCTCCCTACTGCAAATCCTCATCTATACCTGGATTACTGCTGTTGCCTTCTGCTTGGATTAGGTTGTAAACTCCCTAGAGGCAGGGATTGTTTTTGCATGTTATGCATGTATAATACTTCTAAACATATTTCCATATTTGTAATGTTCTGTTGTCTCCAGAAACTGCCCATCTCTCTCTGAGAGGAGATCTGCTGTCTCAACTCAATCTCCCGGCCAGATTCTTCTTCTTGTAGAGACCCGCCAACTCTGACCTAGAGTAGAGACTCTTCTTCCTATGTGCCACCCTCTTTTGTCCTCCCAGAGAATGGGCGTGGGATAAAAACGCAAGAGCTTGTGGGAAAATTACTTCTACCAATGAACTTGCTCCTTTTAAACATTAAGCTCCTCCCCAGAAGTTCAAAGGGGTAAAGCTCCCCAAAAAGGCTGGAACTAGAGAATTGTTAAGTACTGACTTAGCACCTAGTAAGAACCTATCTTCTCATTATCTCAGTAGCACTTAGTAAGAACTTAACACCTATTAGCCATGAATAAAACAAAAATCAGAATAAGAGTGAAAAGCCATGAGGAAAAAAAAATCCAAACAAACAAAAAAGGTAAAAATACTTTGCTTTCCCATATTCAGTCTCATACTTCTCTCTCTGGATACAGATGGCATTTTCCTTCCCAAGTCTGTTGAAATTGTCTTGGGTCACTTATATTGTTAAGGAGAGCTAAATATCACAGTTGATCATCACATAATCTTGCTGTTACTGTGTACAGTGTTTTGGTTCTGCTCACTTCACTGCATCAATTCATGTAAGTCTTTCCCGATTTTTCTGAAATCAGCCTGCTCATCATTTCTATAAGAAAAATAATATTCTACTATATTCCTATACTATAACTTAGTTAGCCATTCCCCAAGTGATAGGCATCCTTTTTATTCCATATCCTTCCCATCACAAAAATGGCTTTCACAAACATTTTTTGCATAGGCACATTTCCCTCCCTTAAAATCTCTTTGAGATATAGACCCAGTAATGACACTGCTGGATCAAATTTTTATTTGCTTTATAGCCCTTTGGGCAGTGTTAGTTCGCAACTTCACCAGTGTTCCAAAAACTTAGCATATATTGCAACTGTCATTGGACTGAAGCTCTTTTTGTATTTCCTTTGTAAGTGTCCTTTGTTCCCTTGGAACCATCACTGTATGAAGCAAGAAAGGGTTAGTCTGAGCCTAGAGCTCCCTCTGGCTTTGGCAGTCTTGGATAATTACCCCAGTACTCAAGTGTCTGCCAGTGTACAGATCCCTCTTTGACCTGGAATTCTCCACATTTGAGTCTATCATCAAATGTTAACTATCCATCTGTAACTTCTGGATGTGGCCTTCTTGAAACTTTTCCTTGTTTCTTAGTTCCTGTTCACTGGAGAACCCAACTAATTCCTCTCTTGACAGCAATGTGTTACCTTCGCACAGTCCTGACTCTTCTTCAAGATTAGCAGAGTACCTAGTAATATCAGCTCCTGTACACTAGCAGAGTACCTAGTCATTCAACTGCTGATAAATATCTTGTAGATTTTTCACCAGTCTGCTACCTTAAATGTTTCGGTGGGCACCCAGATTTTGTAGCAGGACTCTAGATCCAGGTTTCAATTCATAATTTTGAACTTGAGTAAGTTATCATTGCTTGTACCTCACTGAACCCTTCTGAACTAAATCTCTATCTGGGCTATAGACCTTTCTTACCTGGGGAGCAATCAATCCTCACTCTGACATTAACAGAAGTAGAGTTAAATCTGTGATATTTTTCCTAAAAACCATGTGCTGATTCTTCTCAGGCCTTCAGTATCTTTAGCACTTTCAGTAGTATATAATTAAAACATCTCCTTAAGAATAGTTTGATATATTTCTAAGCATTTTGATTCCTACCAAATTCCAAACCTTGATCAGATCTCAGTTTGATCAGAGTGGATCTTGGCAGGAAAGTCATGTATTGAAAATTACTTCTCACATTCCACCTAAACTGTTGTGGAATCTTTCTGATTCTGTGCATACAAAGACCAGATTATGCTAGGAAGGTAAACAAGATAATTTGCTAGCACTCTCAATTAAAAACACTAAGCATAGATTTCACATTTCCTATCTTTACTATTATTTTGAGCCAGTAGAATTTACTCTTCAACAGATACAGAATTTTCTCTTGTGCCATGTGTCTAAAATTTCTAGAGAATTTTCATGGGCATAAATTGAAAGGTCTCGAATATTCAACACCAACTAATCCTATACAAGCTAGTTTTAGTAGATAACACAGGCTTGCTCTTGCGAGCTAAAGCCAACACTGGTGTATATATAAAGCATATTAACTACATGTATAAGGGTTAATATAACTACATGTATAAAGGTGTCATTTCATTGGTCTCTAACCTGTATCAGAAGGTATAGGCCAAACTCACAGGCAATACCTGGCCAGAATTCCTGAGAGCCATCTAAAATAGGGGGAAATGTTTAACAATAACAAATGTAACACTCTTGAGTCAGCTTGAGGCCATTGTCCCCATTTTTCTTCTGCTGTTTATAGTTCTCAAATTTGTGTCCATGGCTGAAATTATTGAAAGTCTTTGCTGTGGTGGAACAGTTCTTCACCAATTTTTAATAACTTTTAAAATTCTGACAGATTGGGAGTCAAGAAGGTAGTCAAGCAGGGGACAGGAGTCTGAGGCAGGAGATAATCAATCAGGCATTTGAGATAGGCTATCTGGAGTTTTATGACTCTTTGGAATGTGAGAGTGGCCAGAGCTTCGAGGACCCAATTCTCTCAGTCCCATTGGGGCCCAGTTTCTACCAGGGAAACTGAGGCAGAACAATTCTGGGAAACTAAGGTATTACAGTTCAGGGAAACTGAGACATTATAGAACAACCTACTGTGCCCACTCTCAAACATATTGGGCATCAGGTAAGGTGGATTTTTTTTGCCCTTTAGGCATATCCTAAATCTCACATAACAGCCCTCATACTAAATTTAATGTCTGACATTTCATCTCCTATCTCCACAACTCCTTGCATAGAAAGCTGTATGTCTTCAATTATTCTTTCTTAATGCCTACATCTGCTCTCTCTATCTCGTTTTGTATAATTATTTACACAATCCCCCCAAACCCCTTACTCTCATTAAAAAATATAAGATCCTTGAGGGGAGGAATGGTTTTAATTTTTCTTTGTATACACATAGTAACTGCCTGACATATAGAAAGTACTTAATAAATGCTTATTGACCAATTGACAAACAGTCCTTCTGCCATTCTTTAGCCACTAGAAAGTCATCAATTGAAATTATATCCGCTCATATGAAAGAGTGTTCCAAATCACTACTGATCAGAAAAATGCAAATTAAGACAACTCTGAGATACCACTACACACCTGTCAGATTGGCTAAGATGACAGAAACAAATAATGATAAATGTTGGAGGGGATGTGGGAAAACTGGGACACTAATACATTGCTGGTGGAGTTGTGAAAGAATCCAGCCATTCTGGAGAGCAATTTGGAACTATGCCCCAAAAGTGATCAAATTGTGCATACCCTTTGATCCAGCAGTGCTACTATTGGGCTTATATCCCAAAGAAATACTAAAGAGAGGAAAGGGACCTGTATGTGCCAGAATGTTTATGGCAGCTCTTTTTATAGTGGCTAGAAACTGGAAGATGAATGGATGCCCATCAACTGGAGAATGGTTAGGTAAATTATGGTATATGAAGGTTATGGAATATTATTGCTCTGTAAGAAATGACCAGCAGGAGGAATACAGAAACGTTTGGAGAGCCTTACATGAACTGATGCTGAGTGAAATGAGCAGAACCAGAAGATCGCTGTACACTTCAACAATACTGTATGAAGATATATTCTGATGGAAGTGGAAATCTTCAACATAAAGAAGATTCAACTCACTTCCAGCTGATCAATGATGGACAGAAACAACTACACCCAGAGAAGGAACACTGGGAAGTGAATGTAAAATATTAGCACTACTGTCTATCTACCCAGGTTACTTATACCTCCGGAATCTAATACTTAAAGTGCAACAAGAAAATTGGATTTACACACATATATTGTATCTAGGTTATACTGTAACACATGTAAAATGTATGGGACTGCCTGTCATCTAGAGGAGGGAGTAGAAGGAGGGAGGGGAAAATTTGGAAAAATGAATACAAGGGATGTTATAAAAAAAATTATACATATATACTGTCAATAAAAAATAAAAAAGATCTCTTGAAAAAAAAAAAAAGAAGAAAGTCATCACAGCAATCTGTGTTCTGAAAAGTCCTGAGCCTTCTTCAGTTGGAGTTCATATCACAGACATTCAGTAGTCAATTCCCTTTCTGGTTCATTTTTTGCCTCTACCAAACTAAGAAAGTAGCGATTTACTAATAGCAGAGCAGCTAGCTGTCACAGTAGATAGAGAGCACTGGGCCTCAAGTTAGGAAGAAGCACATTCATATCCAGTCTCAGACACTTACTGGCTGGGACCCTACACAGCTCAGTTAACCTTCATTTTTCTCAGCTCTCTCAATTATAAAATAGCACATACCTCCCATTGTTGTTGTAAGGACAAAATGAAATAATAATTAAAAAGCACTTATAATTATAATTATTATTATTTTTAACAAAGGCTGGAAAATTCAATTACCCATTATATTAAACAAAGCCAAGAAGGAACAACATGCAAACAAATAAACAAACAAATATATATTCACAAAAAAAGTAACAACAACAAACAATCTTAGCTTTCAATCCTGGTGATTATTAGTCTTACTCTCCATTTCCCAGGAGTAGTTTGAGTCTCACACCATTCCAAACTCATAACTCTTTGTTTTGTTTTGATTATTATAGTGCTTATTTTTAACACATTGCTTTATGAATCGTGTTGGGAGAGAAAAATCTAAGCAAAAGGGAAAAACCATGGGAGAGATTAAAAAAAAAAAAAAAAAAAAAAAAAAACAGAAAAAAGAAGTGAACAAAAAAGCATGTGTTGGTTTACATTCAGTCTCCTTAATTCTTTTTTTGGATGCAGATGGCATTTTCTGTTCAAAGTCTATTGGGCTTGCTTTGGATCACTGAGCCCTGAAAAGAACCAAACCTTTCATAGTTGATCATTGCACCTTCTTGCAGTTATTGTGTACAATGTATTTTTGGATCTGCTTGTTTTGCTCAGCATCAGTTCATGCAAATCTTTTCAGGCCTTTCTAAAATTAGTTTGTTTATCATTTTTTATAGAACAATAATATTCCATTACCTTCATGTATTACAGCTTGTTCAGGCCATTCCCCAATTGATGGGCATCTACTCATTTTCCAATTCTTTGCTACCACAAAAAGAATTACTACAAACATTTTTGCACATGTGGGTCCTTTTCCCTTCTTAATGATTTCATTGGGATACAGACCCAGTAATGGTTCTGCTGGGTCAAAGGTTATGCACAGTGTGATAGCTCTTTGGGCATGGTTCCAGACAGTTGGCCTGAATGGCTGGATCAGTAAACAGTTCTACCAACAATGTATTACTGTCCCAGTTTTTTCACATCCTCTCCATTATTTTTCATCTTTTTCTGTCATCTTAGCCAGTTTGAGAAGTGTGAGGTGGTACCTCAAAGTTGTTTTTAATTTGCATTTCTCTAGTCAATAGTGATTAAGAGCATTTTTTTCATGTAATTATAAATAGCTTTTAGTTTTGTCATCTGAAAATTGTCTGTTCATATCCTTTGACCATTTATCAATTGGGGCATGACTTGTATTCTTATAAGTTTGATTCAGTTCTTTATATATTTTAGAAATTAGGCTTTTATCCAAAATACTGTCTATAAAGATTTTCTTCCAGCTTTGTGCTTCCCCTTTTAATCTGTTTCTATTGGTTTTGTTTGTGCAAAAACTTTTTAAATTCAGTGTAATTAGAGTTGTCCATTTTACCTTCATAATGTTCTCTAGTTCTTCTTTGGTCATAAATTCCTCCCTTCTCCAAAGATCTGATAAGTAAATTACCCCTCGTTCTCCTAATTTGTTTATGGTATCATCCTTTATGCCCAAATCATATATCCATTTTGACATTTTGATTATGGGGCTCATAACTCTTAATAGGAAAAGTATGGACAAAGTCCCTCTTTAGCTAGATGGTGGGATAAGAAACTGTATATATATATATATATATATATATATATATATATATATATATATATATATATATATATATATATATATATATATATATATATATATATATATATATAGGTCTTGTATGCTCTACTGAAAGTTTTCCCCAGTCTCTGCAATTCCTAGTCTTCTGTCCTTGCTCTGTGACATTCCAAGAATGTTTCAGGATTTCTAGGTTCCTGGATACCACTATTACACACTCTGGGATGCCCCTTAAGACTCTTCTTTTCCAGAAATCTTTCCCCACCCAATAATAGTTATGCTCTGGACACACAATCTAGAGGCAAATGTTGCCCTTGTTCTTCTTCACTACTTACTTTAATTTGAGGGCCAACTATGCTAAGAGATGTTATCTTTTATTTTCTTCAGCAATGTCATCCACATAATAAACATTTCTTATATCCTACCATAAATAAGGCACTATATTGGACACTGTGCATATAAAGAGAAAAATGATAATTAAAAAAATACCCTCTCCTAAGCAAGTTATAAACTATTAGTTTCCCCAACTACAACTAGGAGTTGGTGATTTTTTAGAGATCTTTTAGTTAGAGCCAGGCTTTCTTGATATCTTTATAGGTGGACCAAGAAATGAACATGTGACCCAGTGGAGTTGGATAGATTAGGAAGTGATCCAAAGACCCAAACCTTAGTGACTGGTGCATTGATCTCTCTCCAAATTCAAGTTTCCCCTGGAGTTGCCTATGGAATGAGGCTGTGGTCCTTCACTAACTTGGTACTTAGGAAATCTGCCAATTCTGAGAAATTGGGAGAGTGAAGTGATACAGTGGATGACAATCAGATTTAAAAGATTGAATAACAGTTCAAAAAATTCAACAGCACTAGTGCAGACTGGGGTAGACACGATTAGCAACAGTTCATTGAAAAAAACTAGTGGTTCTTGAGGATTCAAAGAAGAGTGAGTCAATAGTCCAGAAATTTTAATATGATCTTAGTACACATTAATAGGAATAGAGCATCTAGGACAAAGCTATTGATAATTCCATTTTACCCTGGTCCTGTCATGTCTAAAGTATTATATTCATTTTGGAGCATTTCATTTTAGGAAAGGAAAAGAGAAACTGGAGTGTAGTGAACAGATAGTGACTGGAATGGCCAGTCATTAAAACTCTTGATATCTGAAGATTGATTGAAGGATTTAGAAAGGTTTAGCCTAGAAAAGAGAAGACTTCGTGGAGACAACTATCTTCATCCATTTGAAGGGCTCTCCTGGAAAAAGATTAGATTTATTTTGCTTAGTCCTAAAAGACAATGCAATGAGCAGAGATTTCCATAAATCAGATTTAGATCGAAGATAAGGAAGTGTTTCTAGCAATTACCATAGTTCATAAATGGAATGTGGACTGCTTTGAGAGGTAGTAAGTTCCATATCTTTGGAGGTCTTCAAGGAGAGGTATGATTGTCAGCCATATTTTGGAGGAGATTCCTAATCATGTGTAGGTTAGAATAAATGATTTCTGATCTGCCTTCCAATTCTGAAAGGTCATAATTCTATAATATTCTGTAATTTTATACTTTTTTTCCTAATTCAGAAAGTCCTATTTTACAGAAAATTTTACCCAAATTTTTAAAGACTTTTTAATCTTTTTTTTATTTTGTTCCAGAGACGCTTTGCCATAGATGAAGCCTATGTGCCCCTTCTCAGAAAGTTTTTAAATGTGTAAAGTAAAATACAAAAGGAAACTAATTATATTGAAGCATAATTACAAAAACTTTTTTTAAGATAAGTTCACAAACCCTAGGTTAAGAATCTCTAATCTATATCAGCATATGCACATAATCATGCACATACACTTAAGTCTAAGATATTAAAGAAGAAAATAAGTGGATATTAAAAAAAAAGTGGATATTAGTCTTAATCATGATGTCATCTCTAGAAATGTTTCTACTCCTAAAGAGTATTCATTTCAGAAATTATTTAAGCATTAGGCATTGTGTCACCTTACAAAGTTAAAAAAAGGCAATCTCTGTGCTCAAGAAACTTACAATCTAGTAGGAGCTCATAACACAGATGTATATAATACAAATTAGAAGATAAGTTTATTAAAAGTAGTAAAAAGTTTTGTGAGATCTGTTAGGAATACACACACAGCTTGTGTGTGTGTGTGTGTGTGTGTGTGTGTGTGTGTGTGTGTGTGTGTAAGTAATTGAATTCCATTACCACAAGGGGTTTGGATTTCAATCCACAATCAATCAACAGACTTTTGTGGGCTTGCTATTTGTACAACACTGGGCTAAGTATTATCAGGGTTTTAAAGAATAAAAATAGGGTTCACCCCCTTAAGGAATATGTAGGTTGGCCAAGAAAGGCGGACAGAGGCCATGAAAGAAGAAGAAAGTATTCAGACCACAAAAGTGGTAAATGGTGCTGTGAGACCAAAACAAATGGTGCAATAAGAGTTCAGAGAAAGAAATGAATCATATAGAGCTTGCTCTACCACCTTCTTGCATCAGTAGTAAGTGGGGAAGTGCTACCAGTCTAGATGAACACATAGCAATAATTAAAACAGTAAAGGGAGACGTAACTAGTGCTTTTCAGAGAGACAAGACAATTACCAAAGAGGGCTTCACAAGCTGTTAGATGTAGATGAACCTGGAAATTTGTGTGATGTTAGCAGACCACACACAAAATGGACTGAGGTGGGAGGTAGTCATCAGATAGAAAGACAACATCAACGTCTGCTTGCATTAGAAATTGGAGAAGTAAGAATTCTAAAAACCTAATGGCGTTTGACAGACTTAGTAAAAGGGAAGCTAGACAAACCACAGACTGATTTGAGGGGGAGGGAAGCTATAAGGCTTGTTAGACTCTGTGTCCTTATATTATTTATACAGAGGAGCGTGGAGGAGGAGCAGTTAGATTCAAATGGGAGAAGAGCACAAAGAGGATCCCCTTATTTAACAATCAAGCAACAGTCTTCTTCAGAAATAATTAGGTGACTTTTCACTTCATACAAAATGGGGTTTAAAACAAACAAACAGACCCCTGGTGTAGATCTATGTCTGTGTCTGTCTCTTGAACCTTCCAGTATGGTCTCTTTCTTTGCAAAGCATGTTGTGAATAGCATCTTGTTTGCTTGTGGAACCTTTTCAAATGTCACTAATGCTGCTGCTGTAAAAAGCACCTGTTCTGGGGAGATTCACATACCTTGAGTTAGTGAGCCACAGAGCTGATCTCTATTGGCTTCTGCAGGGGGTGTATTGAATGCCTGTGGCTGAGGTGTACTTGGATGAAAAGCAGCTGGTGTTGTCACAGCGTGCTCCCTGTAGGGCACCCTAGATACTTCTAGCGCTGTGTTTTCATCTCGTGGGTTTTTGACTGTAAAGGTAGAATTTAGTGTTACAACAGTACCCACATCCTTCCCCCACATCCTTGAAATCTGGTTTCTTATCTCTTTCTGGACTGAATTTCTTCTCTAGAAAACAGGAGCTGGACATCTTTAAATGCTGGAGGCTGGATTTTTTTTTTTTTAATTAAAGAGTGAAGGAAAAACATTTAAATAAATACAGCATTAATCATGGGGCACTAGACATTTGACAGACAGATAATAGTATGTTTTGTTAAAATGAGCCCAAAGAAAAATACTTTCTTATACCAAAAGCTTTTTTATCATATTAAAAAGGAAGTCCAGGCAATAAAATTTTTAGAAAGAAGAAAGAGTCCCTCTAGTGCACAAATAAAAAGGATAGTATTTATTTATGAGTTTGGTCGTGGGAAATTTCCAGATTTTTAGGTAGGTTGTATAATAAGTCCAATCAGTATTATGCTCTTGGAAATACACAGCATTTGCCTTTCTATTAGCTATTGTTAGATCAAAAAATTATATACATATCAAGCAACTGTTGGAAAATTCAGGGTGTTTTATGAACTATTTTATTTTATTCTTTAAAAATTCCTTTAATATTGATTTACATTGCCTTGATATATTTCTTCCAGTGAAATAGACTTTTGTTTTGTTTTTACAAGAAAATTCCCTTTATTTTGAAATTAGATCTTGTGGAATGTAATGTTTAGGATCAATACATTGTTTCAATAAAATTGTCATTTTAGTCATTCATAGTACATTGCAATTTTAGCTGACAGGTAATAGATGTGCTTTCTATTAATATGACATTAAATGACTAAAGTAAATAGATAGGAAATGGTTGTATATTTGGAAAAACCAAACAAATGAATATAGTCTTTTAGTGAATCCTTGTATATCTCAAGTTTATGAATTTTTGTTTTTTGACTGAGAACATCTGAATATATTTGCTTTTGTCAGTGAATAAAAACAATCAAAATTGAGTATATTAAAAGATAGAAAACATGCTATATTCAGGAGCTACTGAGGCAACTAAAGATACTTTTTAAAAGTCTTACTTTTAGTAACCCTCTTACAAAAGCTAATTTACTTTGGCAGAGTCAGTAGGTGCTAAGCCTGAATGAAATAACTTCTTCCCTGGAGAATTCTGTAATCTATCTTGGGAAACAACATGTACATATGCAAAATATTTTGTGGTCATTTTCAGTCAAGTCTGACTTTTTGTCAACTTTTTGGAATTTTTAGGCAAAGATATTGGAATGGTTTGCCATTTCCTTCTCTAGCGGAAACTGGGACAAACCAGGTTGTGACTTGCCCAGAATCACATAGTTAAGAAGTATCTGAATCTAGATTTGAACTTGAGTCTTTCTAATTCCAGGCCCACCATTCTATTCACCACATGTCTAACTGCCCACCTAAAATATATACATAAAATGTCTTCAAGGTGAATACAAGGTAATTTCAAGATAAGGGCATACTAGTTAGTGGCTGGGGGAAATCAGAAAAGATCCTCATGTAGGAGGTTGCACTTGAGCTGAGTTTTGAGAGAAGGGAGAGATTCTGAGAGAGGAACTTGAGAAAGAGTTGTAGTGTAAGTGGGAGGCACAGACCCTGTGGTGGGAGATGAATTGTGATTCAAAACCCAGCATGTAGGTCAGTTTGATATCAAAGTGGAATGCATGAAGGGAAGTAATATGTAATAAAACTGGAAATGCCAGTTGGTTCTAGATCATGAAAGATTTTGAAGGCTAACCAGAAGAGTTTGTGCTTGATCCTTGAGGTAAGGGTAGCCAAAATGACATGGTAAATCTGTGTTTAGCAACTGTACAAAGGATGGCATTTGAGGGCAAGAATCAGGACAAGCCATTTCAAGAGTCCAGGAAAGAGGTGATGACAGCTGAACTAGGATAGCAGTCTTGTAAGTGGAGAAAGAGGAAGAATATAAATCATCTTTCATGAGAAATACATAGAGAAAGGTCACCTTCAGTTTTTCAAAATGTTGTCATTTGTCACCAAAAAAAAGACAATAAAAACTCCATAAGTGTTATTGGATGAATTGTAGCCTAGTAAAGGCTACCAAAATAGAGTTGTAATGAATTTTTGAAGTGAAGGATCTAAGGAAACAAGTTCAAAGGCAATGCTTATCACAAATAAAACCCTTGTGGACTTTTAAAAAATCTTTTAATCCATTTATTTTTAATACACATTGCTTTATGATTCATGTTGGGAAAGAAAAATCAGAGCAAAAGGGAAAAACCATGGGAGAGAGAAAAAAAAAACAACAGAAAAAAGAAGTGAACATAACAAATGTTGATTTATATTCAATCTCTATCGTTCTTTTCTGGATGTAAATGGCATTTTCTGTCCAAAGTCTATTGGCTTTGGATCACTGAACTGCTGAGAAGAATGATCATAGTTGATCATCGCACATTCTAGCTATTATTATGTACTATGTATTCCTGGTTTTGCTTGTTTCACTCAACATAAGTTTGTGTAAATCTTTTCAGGCCTTTCTAAAATCAGCTTGTTTATCATTTTTATAGGATGATAATATTCCATTATCTTCATATGCCACTACTTGTTCAGCCATTTCCCAATTGATGGGTATCTACTCATTTTCCAATTCTTTGCTTCCACAAAAAGATCTGCTACAAATATTTGTGTACATGGTTATTCTTTTCCCTTTTTTATGATTTCCTTGGGATACAGAGTCAGTAAAGGCACTGCTGTGTCAAAGGGTAAAGCACAGTTTGATAGTGCTTTGGGCATAGTTCCAGATTGCTCTCCAAAATGATTGAAGCAATTCACAACTCCACCAAGGATGCATTATTGTCCCAGTTTTCCCGCATCCCCTCCAACATTTATCATTATTTTTTCTGGTCATTTTAGTCAACCTGAAAGATATGAGTAGACCCTTGTGGATCATCAAGTATAATAAGATTACCAAAATCACCACTTCTTTGTCCTGTGTCAAGTTCAAGATAACCTTTCTTCTGTCATTTCCTGGTATCCCATTTCTACTTTGCCTTCATGTTTCTACTTCTTCCAGGCATGGCTTCATTATTCTGCTATTTAAATTTCTTATATCTCAAGTATCGGATCTCTAACACTACAGTGCAGCTTGTAAACCTAAACCAACAAAAGCCTGTTCTGAGCAATAAAGCATTAAAGTGATTGGAATTTTTAATACATGTCAATTCCTACTGTGTACAACTAAGTCTTAATGGAACCAAAGCTATGTGCATTAGTTTTGTTTTTTTTCCCCCACATCTACTTGGCCTGTGGCGTCCTTCTTGAATGATATTTGTTTATGTATAAGTAACATCTCTCATATTAGATTATGGTGTTTGACAGAGAAGAAAGTGAAGATCTCTTGTTTTCTGCTAGTATGTCTCTACCATGAATTTCTGGTGAAAATAATAAGAATTCATGGCTTTTTCCAGTAACATTCAGCAACCTAGGAAGAATTAAAGGAAGAATTGGATCATTGTAATTGCCTAGCTAACAGAATTCACAGGTTAGGAACTATGGAAGATCTGGGAAGCAAGATCTTTGGTGGGTAACCGATAGTAGAACTTTGCAATGGCAGACCACATTGGCAAGGTTGGGTATAAAAGCAAATGAAGACAGAGTGATCACTTTTTTTCCCTACATTTTTGTTAAAGTACAGTATTTCAGACACATTCTGGAATACATTGGTTATTGTCAGCTATTTATATTATCTCTGAGTCAAATATAAAATCCTCTGTCTGGCTTTAAAAGCCTTTTATAACCTAGCTTTTCCCCATCCTTCCAGTCTTTTCACACTTTATACCACATATGGTCTCTATAATCCAGTGACACTGGTGTTCTTTATACAAGATTCTCCATCACCTTCCTGGAGTTTTCTCCCTCCTCACCTCTACCTCCTGGATTCCTCACTTCATTCAAGTCTCAGTTAAAATTCCAACCTAACTTTTGCAAGAAGTTTTTTCCTGGCCCTCCTCCCATCCCTTCCCTCTGAGATTGTTTTATATCCTATATATATCTTGTACATACCTAGTCATTCATTGTCACCCTATACCATCATTAGAATGTGAGCTGCTTTAAGACCAAGATTGTTGTTACCTTTTTGAGTATTTTTTGTTTAACAAAATGTCTTAAACTACTTGGCTGATGGGCATGAAACTCTAAATATCGTATAATATATTTATGGGAAAATGAATTCCAGATATAGAATTACAGTCATTAGAATGTTTGTACATGTGGAAACAAAAAAATTTTCTACATTTTCCACCTATGGATGGAGTATTTCCCCCCATCTTATTCATGTTGCCCATTATTGCCTTTGGCTTTCTTGTGGTTCTGTATCCCCAGAGCCATTTACATCTCCATTACTGAGTTTTTTCATAAAAGAGAAAAGCAAGTGTAAACTTTTCTTGCTAAAGGAGATATGAGAGGTCCTTCTTGGTTGGAAGTCATCTTAAGCTAAGTTTGTTATATTAAAAAGTTTAGTACCTAGTAAAAATACTCTCCCTGAATAGTTAGATGATTTCTTGAGAGAGATTGGAGGGAATAAAGAAAGAAAACTTTGTAAAGAAATGTGATCAGTTGTCAACACTGGGACTAATGCTCCTTTGTGTTTAAACCTTTATAAATAGACCAGTATAAATTCTACAAAGTAAAGTCCTTTCTTTGCAGGGATTTCTAAAATATATCTTCCCCCTCCTCCCATTCTCCTTCCTTGAATGGGAATAATACCCTTTGTGTAGCTTATAGCTTATGCCAAATGATTTTCTGGGTAGTTGGGATTTTTAAAGTTCCTTTTAATAAGCCAGTATACTATCCTGTGAAAAATTAGGTCTATTTTTGTCTTTTGCCCTCTGATAAAGAGTATCTTTGCATTGCTATTTCAGGTTGCCCGACTCATGGAGATGGGATTTTCCAGGGTGGATGCTTTGGAGGCCCTGAGAGCTTCAAATAATGACCTTAATGTAGCTACCAACTTCCTACTTCAGCATTGATGAGCCTGAGGAATTTCACTGACATGGCTCTTGCCATCTGAGGCACAGGCAACATCAGCCTCCTAGATGACATTGAAAAGTCTTTACCAAATGAATCTAAGGCAGCAAAGCTGTGTCTACAAAAATTAAATTATAATGTTGGGTAGAGGGGTAGGTACGCCCTGTTGCTCCAATGCCCTTAAACCCCAAGGTTGTCATGGTTATATCCAAAAGTAATTCTGCCATTGATTAGCTAGCATGTTCTTTTTTATCTTCATTCTGAAAAAAAATGGGTCTTTTTCTTAATTTTGGGAATCAACAGTAACAAATTTGTTACAGTGTGTGTGTATATATATACATACACACACACACACATATATATATATATATATACATACACATATGTATATATATAAAAATGAGGAGAGAGTACATACTTATGCAGCAGCTCAGTACCACTCCAGAGGGGAAATGGAGACTGTTATGAGTCATACTATTTTTTATTATAGTACCTTATTCTACATAATTTTTGGTTGCAATAATAATCTTAAAGGGGAAAGGGAGTCATGCTATTTCAATAAGGACATATCAGATTATTCTTTGTAAAAGTTTTTTTTTTAAATAGTATTATTTTTCAAATTTATTTTCAAACCTAAAGGGCTATTCAGGCCATGCCAGGTATCACTTGGATACCAGAAGTATGATTTATATATCTATTATAAATTGTATTAACTAAGGCCTAACTAGGGGAGAGTGGAAGCACTGAGTCATACACTCCTCATTATTACCAACCCAAGGCAAATTTTCTAGCCCTTTTTCCCCCATCTTCCAGAAAAAGCTACTAATTAAAAGAGCCTAAAAGACTCTCTGAAACAATGAAAAAGCTCTGGGGGAAAAAAGATCTAGGATTAACTCGCTCTTGAAAATCCAAATTAGATCCATAATAGGGAAGTGATTTATGCAGCAAAGGAATGAAAAGTAAGCTAAAAAAAAAAAAAAAAAAAAAAAAAAAACCTGACTTCACAGCATCCAGCCGGATCCAGCAGGATCAGAATGAACTGCAGGATCATCACAGGCCTAACTAGAGTCCAGCTGACATGGAATGGATTTGTGAATAGCCTATCCATGATTGTCAGGAAGTGGATATGAGGACCTCTAGCCCCTTTTTTGTCTGAGTGTAGGCTGAGTGTCCCTGGCTGCCCTACCAGCATTAGCCTCTCTAGCAGTGGCACTTCCTGGCAGCCACAGAGCTGGGGTGCTCAACACCCCAAGGGTCACCCCAGAGCAGAGGAGACGATGTGACCAACATTTCATAATTAGTCAGAGAAGAAAGAAATCAGGATTGGAAAGGGATGGAAAATAGGAGAGGTGGGAAGAACTGAAAAGAGCTTTACCAAAAACAAAACAAGAGAGAAATGCAACTCCGTTTTCCATCAGAACTATATCACATTGATGCAAGTTTAGGTACGTGATGCTCATAATAAAATTTGAAATGTGTTTTACCTTGTTAGTATTTTTCACATAGGATTGACTAAATCTAAAGAAAACTTTCTCTTAGGCTTTGAATGATGAAATATAGAAATGTTTGTCAGACTACCTGTCTCTCTTTGGAGGAAGAGTTTTATTGGGAGTAAAGGTTTGGAGAATGCTTTTGTTCACTGTAGCACTATCATCTCTGTCCTGAAAGAAGGAAATTAATGTGTTAGCCAGCCAGATTCCAAGACTCATTAAGTATCGCTGTAGGGCCTGGGACCTCATGGGGTCCAAAGAACTGAATCAGAGTTCCCTGAGCAGCACCTAATTAGTAAAGTTGTAAGAAGTTGTAAGTAAAGTGGAGGTCTGAGGCCAAGTCACTAAGTATATTCAAATGTAGAAGGTATGGAAGCAATTCACATCAATTGTGCAGGAGGCACACAGTGTTGTACTTCCTTTTCAAAAACGTATAATACATAGTCATATTCCCAACCAATTCATCAAAAAAGCAGAATTTCTCTTCTAAGTTCCTAGTTATCTTAATAAATACCTGAAAATCAGGAACTTAGAGAAAGCTGTGTGTTTTGAGAACATCTGAAGCAGCACGATCAGCATCTGTACATGAAACTATTTTGGCCAGGACCTACACTTTCATCAGTGTAGGGAATTTCCATTTTCTTTAATCAGATTGGCAACTCATGTGATTCATAGTCTTAGAGAGTTGCCTAGGTCGCTGAAATGGTAAATAACTCAGCCACACTCACACAACTAATCAGTTTGGGAAGCGGGACTGAAGCCCACACCCTTTTGACTAAATACCAGCCTGTTATCCACTGTGCCAGTGTGCTTCTCATCCACTAAATGTGAGATTTTTTTCCCCCTTTTTAAAAAAGAATCAACCACCCAATGGTTCTTATTTATTGTTAAAATGTTTTGAGAAAACCTTCCAGTTCAGTTTTCATATTTACATTCTTCTTTACCATAAGTAACAGGATGCTGCCTTCCATGTTACCCTGGGACCTGGGGACTTTCTCCCCTTCTCCTCACACAACTTGTGCTCTCAGGATCTTTCTCTTTGTAATTACCTCCCACACCCCTATCCTTAGTCCTTTACTTTCTTCCATCATCTTCCACACCAAGTTGCTTCTAGCCCTCACTCTCCCTGTTCTGCCGCGTGATAATCAGCTGTTTCCCCCCAAATGTCAAGCTCGTCATCTGCTGCAAATAAGCTTGGATCCCAAGGGCTTTGAATAGAGGAAAATATATGCACACCCACACCTTCCATCTGACATTGAAAATCCCATCCAGGTAGATAGAGAATCTTTGAGAAATCTTTGTGCCAGAGGAGGGCACCAAAGAGCTATGCTGCTCTACCATTAAGCTCTAGAAAAATGCTTGTGGATTATTTATTGAATTAGTACCATGCCGATTTTCATTATTAAGTGGATGGTTATTGCCCACTGTTGCCCCAACGAGAGGCAAAAACCTTGTTAGTAGGTTCACCTAGCTTAGGAGAGGAGAGCCTTTGTCAGTAAAGCCCCAAACACTAGCCTCAGCATAAATTACATTGAAGGTGTGGAAGGAACATCAGAACTGTGTTTACTAACCTAAGCCCGAAATTATGAAACTACCCAAGTGCCATTTATACAATAAAACCACTCTTGAGTACCTGAATTTGTAATCTATTCCTACAGCAATAGTCCTTTCACCTCCACAGGACTGTGTCCTAAAATGTTTCGGAGGCTATTACAGTATAGTTGAAAGTTTATTTTACTAGATGTCTCAGGTATTAACTAATAGGTATTGATTAAAAGAGATCTGATTATCATTATTCTGCATCCCATACCTTTCTCTTGACCTCAACCTATCCAGTAATTTTGAATAAAAGAATGGGATGAAGTGAGTATCATAAAGAGGGATCAACATTTTCTCATTGCAATTTTCTGGCTTTGACTAAAGATTCTTCTTTTTCATTTTATGTCAAAACTATTTCAGAACAAATAGAAGGGCAGTCTGCTCAGACCACTACAGATATACTCTATCTTTTGTTTTTTAAGCAACAGAATCTAGGGACCTGTCCCCCAAAGACAAAGCTTTTGCACTCTGAATTGGAAATGGTATTATAGAACTACCTCCTTTGATCAAGATATTTTCATTCAAGATTAGCATGTCATTTAAAAATAATCATTGTATATTTTGGGGAGTTGTACAATAATCTCTTTTTATCCTTTAAATACAAGGAATTGTTTAAAAGGCTCTATCTATGTAAGCAATAATTACAGGGGCCTTCTTTTTTCTGATTTGGTACAGGCCAGAAAGTATATTTTGTCACCCAGGGACATATTTTGTCTGCTGGATATTCTGACCTGGACCACGAATGCCTGAAACACTTCAGGAGCACCCCAGCATTCAAGTTGGGATTAAGAAATTCCCCTCAGAACTCCTTGGGATGTCCTGCAGGGGAAACCTTGAATCATTCCCTGGGGATAATTGTCAGCCTCCTCTGGGGTTGCATTGGATGGTTCTGACCTTGACTGAGAAGAAGGCCCCCCCCTCCCCCTGGGCAGCCTCCAAGCAACCAGACTCCACAGCCACAAAATGAATTTTTAGGTATGATGAATACCAAGGAATTACTTATCCTCCTTTTCTTTCATGGACCCCTTAGGCAGCCTAATGAAGGCTCTGAACCCTTTTTCAAAATAGTATTTTTAGGTACATAAAATAAAGTACATAGGATTACAAAGGAAATCAATTTTATATATATTCCCCCCCTCCTCCCCCCCCCCCCTGAGGTTAAGTGACTTGCCCAGGGTCACACAGCTAGGAAGTGTTAAGTGTCTGAGACCACATTTGAACGCGGGTCCTCCTGAATTCAAGGCTGGTGCTCTATCCACTGCGCCACCTAGCTGCCCCGGAAATCAATTATATTGAAATAATTATCCAGATTTTAAAAACCAACTTCAGGGATCCTTCTTCTTTCCCCACTCCCAAGAATCCCTGTTGGAGATTATCCATCTATAGGTACCAAAAGTAGAAAAGCTCTTTCAGATAAATCTGGCCTAGTACCCAGCTTGGTACTATTATGAGTTTCAGCTCTTGATTCAGTTCAATCCAGTAAGCATTTGTTAAGCTCCTGGAATAGGGCAGTGCATTATTGATATAGGCAAAACAGAACCTGTAGCTGAGCTCAAAGCCTATTTTACAGCCTTTCAAGGGGCTCCTGTTCAGATCTCTGTATAATGGATAAGTAAATACCAAGTGTATATAAAGTAATATGGAGTAATTTTATGGGTTAGCCACAATGAGGCTGACTAAAAAGTCTTCCTAAGGCTAGAAAAGCAAGTGAAAGGATTATGGAAGCTTTAAATGCTAAACTGGGACTCTGTTATATTCTAGAGCCACAGTGGGATTTTGAAGGGAGGAAGGAGGCAGACTTGATCACATCCTTGTTTCAGGATTATTTGGTAGTTAAATTTACCTTTGGGTGTTAAGACCTCTATTTCTTCCCCAGAGCATAGAGCCTCTTTTTATGCTTTTGAAGGCTGTTCAAGAGTTTCCTACATAACAGGATTAGAATTAGGACATGGTATGTTTCATTCTTTACTTCTTAAAATCTCTTAAAAGTATGGCAATATTAGTCAGATGGATACTATAGAATGGTAATCAGAAGTGTTACAGCATAGCTGAGAAATGGTCAACCAGCCTGATAACTGTCTATGCAGCTTTTTTTCGTGGGGCAACTTATAAAACCTGCATTTTTGTTGTTTATGAAAAATAACAAGTTTTCTCTTTAGATAAAGTTTCCAGGATTGTGAAGCTGTTTTCAAAAGGTATCAAACTACTAAATGTCTTCAGTCCAAAGTTCAGTGGATGCATATTAACTCAAGAGGCGGGACCTCATTGCATTTAGATTTTCACATACATGTCTGTGGTGTATTGTGCCTTTTGATGCCTTAATGACCTATTTAAAGGGAAAAAAAAAAAAAAAAAAAAAGCATTATTTTGTTAAAAATTTAGCAAACAACTGAACTTAAAAAAGCCAAATCCTGGATGAGCTACAAGCAATTTCCTGACCCACTTTGTAGGTAGAGTTATGACAATGTTGTTTGTGTTCTGGATGAACTAATTGTGACTAGAATGATGGTTTGGTAAAAGAAAATTAAAATATTATCTCTGGCTCAGTCTGTCTTTATTTCTAATGTTTGCGTGAGTTTGTACATCAGATACGCTTGTGAAGTTTACTTCTTTAAAAGGTCTTAACAGTGCCATGGTCCAACATTTGCAGAATGTATCCACTAAGTTGGTTTCCCCCACACATAGCTCTGATAGATGGTCAGCGCTCTGGTCTGTCTCTCCAGTTCTCATTTGTTTTCTGGGGAATTGGTGCAGGCTGTTGGATCTGGGATGTTCCCTCCGTGCTTAATCGACAAGGTTCTTCACCCTCCTTTGAAGCCTAAGCCTTCTCATTCATAAAAGGAAGCGGTTGGACATCAGGGTTCTTTGCTTTTTTGTGTGTGTCCCACTTTGTTGCTTTAGGCACTCCAATGAAGCCTATGGACTCCTTCTCAGAATATTGTTTTTAAATAATTAAAGGAAGTGATATAGTTCCATCAGTGATTTTAATAAAATAATGATAATTTTTTTCTTCAAATTGACATCCCCTGAAATCTATTTAATGGACCAGTATGTTCTAGATTAAGAATCCCTTGACTTACATGATAACAAGATTGTCCTTGTCTAGCCCCAAATTCTAACTAAGTTAGCTTTGAGAAAGCCAGCCTGTACTCGGTGGGTAGTTTTTAGAAGAGGCCAGCCTCTGATCCCAGAAAGTTCTGCAGAGAGGGAAGTGGGACTCCAGGAAGAACCTCTGGGTGGATCCTGATACTATCCATGGGGACCCAGGATAACTGGGTGGGAACTTCCTACCTCAGTGCCAGATCCAAACTTTTTTCACCTTCCTTCAGACTTAGGGTCTGGCCCACAAGGAGTTCTTCCTCTCGAAACTCACCATTCCAGCAAGCACCTGTCTCTGCTCCAAAGTAGGAGGTACAGTTTGAACATGGCCCCTGAATGTTAAGACAATGAGAAACCAAAAAAAACCCCAAAAAACAAAACAGCCCAGCTATTGGGAAAGGGTTTGTTATAAGAAAAGTTCTGAAGCACTGACAATGAAAGGTTCTATCCTTTGGGAGGTATTTAATTGACAACCCAAGGGTCCCATGAGACTATCCAAAGAACTGAATTTGGATAGTATTTGGAAGGTTCTTTCTAAGCTCTGAAAATCAAACTCCACCTCAAACATTTACTAGCTGGGTGACAGGGCAAGTCTCTTAAAACCTTCAGCCTCCATGTCATGTGTAAAATAAAAAATATTTAAATTCACCAGGGTGGTGGGAGGATCAAATGAGATCATATAAAGCACCTTGTAAACCTTAAAGTGCTATATAAATGCTAGCTATTTACAAATAGTTTTTAAAAAGCTGTTGTATGGTAGGACATCAAGGCTATCTGTGTTCTATCTCCACAGCTCCCTAGAAAGCCTCAAAAATTGCTCAAGATTTTACCACTGCAAGAGAATGCTTCGCTGTTGCCAAATATTAAACAGAGAATATTTTCTTGATGTGTGTTCCCAGCTCTCTACTGGCAATTTAGAAATATAAATAGCCAAAGAATCTCCAAACTCCAGAGCCTTCTGCCACAAATCGTGCATTCCTTGCTATACATAAATACACAACTGCCAGTGATGTGTCTATGTGGCTTCTTGAAATAAATTCTTTGGGGGCAGCTAGGTGGTGCAGTGGATAGAGCGCCAGCCCTGAAGTCAGGGGGATCCGAGTTCAAATCTGGTATCAGACACTTAATATTTCCTAACCCCAACTGCCTCAGCAGAAAAAAAAAAAAATTGTCCCCTGAAAAATTCCTATGCTTAATGGGACGCTTTATCCATAGGCCATGAGAATAAGCAGCTGAGTTTTAAATTTCTTTGAGTCAGTACTTACTCAGAATATAATCCACAGGCCCCTGGTAATGTGTTTACTTTTTTCAAAATAAAACATTTCATTCATAAGGTGGCAAATCTAGGGCTTTCTGTGCTCACATGGGATACTCTTCCAGAGGTTGCTATCTCCAAAGGGAGATAGGGTATATCAGCAGGGAAAACGTATGTCAGGGCAGCTAGGTGCACCAGCCTTGAATTCAGGAGGACCGGAGTTCATGGTCTCAGACACTTAACACTTCCTAGCTGTGTGACCCTGGGCAAGTCACTTAACCCCAGCCTCAAAAAAAAATAAAAAATAAAAAATGTATGTCCAAGGAACTCTTGTGGGGTGTCCGTGTGGTCACGGAACGGAATATGCATGAAGAGCACAGGCAGGGGCTCAGGACACATACTATGTCACATTATCGTAACCTTGCCTGCAATGCCCTCTCCTCATGTCATCATGCTCCTTTGGGGGGTCTGCAGCTCTACTCACAGAGTGTCCTCTCTGGGCTTTTGTTCTCCAGAGCCAACTCCCCATGCTCTGCTCTTGTCTAGAACAGGTACCACCGAGAAAGCATCCTTTCCAAAGAGGATGGACTGGCTTAACTGATGCTGACTACTGAGGGCGCTGAACAAAAACTACTCAGGCTTACTACTAAGATGAAGTAGTTAATTAGTTTAATTAATTAAATTTAACTAAATATTTCTTCTTTCTACCCTTTGGCTTGTGCTTATTTAAAGCCCAGCAGACTCGGAGCAGCTAGGTGGTGCAGTGGATAGAGCACCAGCCCTGAAATCAGGAGGGACCTGAGTTCGAATTTGGCCACAGACACTTAATACTTCCTGGCTGTGTGATCCTGAACAAGTCACTTAACCCTAGTTGCCTCAGCAGGGGGGAAAAAAAAAAGAAAAGTCCAGCAGACTAGGCTTGTACTTGACTTAGAATTTTTATAATTAATTTAATTAATTAAAATTAAATCCATTTAACTTCTGATTAGGGCTCAGAAAAACTCATAGGGTGTTTCCCCCAAAGAATCCTATTGCTTGTAGGCTAGGACTAAGAAGCCCAGATTATCCCTAAAATCCTTTTTGGTCTACATACAGAGCTATCTAAACAAGAACAAAAGCTAATTGCCCTCCACCCTTCTGGCCCACATTCTTGCTTTATCTGTCATCATTAACAACAATCAAAACAAACCCTGACTTTTCTGCTGTATTTGATCCAAGGTCTTCCCAGCCAATTCAAATCCAAGGTCTATCCTTTAGGTCACTAAACTGCCTTCATTGACATAAATTTATGGAGTTAAAGATGAGAGGATACTGTGAAATGGTGGAGAGTAAACTGACCTCAGTCAGACTTTCCAGTTTTATCTAATTTCTTCTCCCTAAAAGACAGAAAAGGGAGAAATGATGGGTCACAGCCAGGGGTCTATTCTAAATTGCATATCTAGCTGATGAATTTGAAGCAATAAAAATTATATATTTGTGGAGCAATTAAAATCTTTTATCTATTATTGTTTTCTGTGAAATTGCCATCCTATTATTAAGCTCTTGTCTTCTTTAATTATAAACTTCCTTATCTTTCTTTATAAGTTACAACCTTGTTGGCTGTTAGCCTGCTAGCTAAGCTCCAAATTTTCAGTATATAAACCCCTCCTGAATGATTTCTAATTTGCTAGACTAACCCATCAACTATGGCATAAATAAACTTTGGGGACTTTAAAAGAATCTCTGAATTCTTTCAGACTGTGAACCATAACTCTCATACAACTTCAGTACTGCCTGGGTGGACACCAGGCAAGGTACGGAACCTTTCAGCTCTTTAGGCAACTTTTCAAAGACTAAATTTTAGGGAATGTGCTGCCTTGAATGGTTAGAAGAGTTCTCTATATCAATGAAAAATTAGTCTAGTATCTTATCTCATGCATAATTTATGTGGAATAGTAATGGCCAGTGCAAAGCAATGTTTCTACTAAGCTAGAATCTAGTCCAGACCAAGAATACCTTCTTACTCCCTTATCTATAACAGCTAATAGCTAGTTATATGGTGCTTTAAGGTTTGCAAAGAGTTTTATACCTATCTCACAAGTCATCCATTAGGTGCTGTTATTATCATTTCATAGATAAGAAAACTGAATTTCTGAGTTAATTGTCAATAATCAAGGATCACTTACACAGTACTGGATGCTTAATGTAAACCTGGGTTCTTGACTCCAATTCCAGACTCCTACCACATAGCCCCACAAATAGTGGAATAGACTAGCTAAATCTCCAAGGGCCCTTACAGATTCACGAACAGACTTGGGAAACACTTTAACTTTAAAAAAGTCAAGGTCTCCCACTGCATAAGGGGTCATTGCCAGTTGTCCTGACTTTTAAATTTATTTTTGTAAGATTATGAGTTCCAAATTTGAGAGATGACTTCAAGTAAATCCAAGCAAGAAGAAATGAGATATAAAACAGAAGATGGCCAGTTGAGTGAATACTAGAGATGTTCTAGGGGTAGTAGTTGTTTGTGGTGTTTTTGTTATTGTTTCTCCTTTGTTCTCAAAAGGACCTGGACATCAGGGAGGCAATGCCATGACATACAAGTGAATTGGATTTAAATGAAGTCGGCTGTACAAAGTCACCAGCTTCACTTACACCTACAAAGCCATCTGGACATGGATCAAGAGACCTCTGGATATAGAGGGAGATCTTGGCCTTTTTGAGCTAAAGTCTTTAATGGGGTCTAAATTAGGCCCACTCAGTAATTAAGGCCTTTTATCTAGTCAAAATTAAAAAAAAAAAAAAAAATCTCTCTGGGAGAGGGAGATCTTCAGAGTTCCTGGCCAAAACAAAAACCATTGCTCTAAGCCAATCAGGGTCCAAATAATGTCCCCTGGGCTTGACTTGGGGCCTATTCTTGGCCAATCATTGAGAGCCAAAGTGATTTGGATTTAGAAATAACAAAGTAAGGAAAAGTGGGGAGTCAGTGTCAATGTCAAGAGTTGATATCAATGTCACCATTTTAAATCTGGATGACTTTAGGGATAGTGGTGCTCTCAAAAAAAAAAATTAGGGAATTTGGAAGAGGAATGGGAAGAGAGTACAAGATTCTGTCTTGTATCTGATAAGTTTGAGATACCCTCGAGAAATCTACTTTGAAAATATACCATTGACAGTTGGAAATGCTTGAATGGAACTGAATATGTAGATTTAGAAGTCATCTTCTGAGATGATAATTAAACTCATGGGAGCTAATGAGGTCACCAAGGGGAGTGAAGAGAAAGACAAGAAATGGACCCAAGATAGAGCCTTAGAAAACATCCATAATTTGAAGACTTGTTATGGGTGACAAACCAGCAAAGGAGAATGAGAAGCAGTAGTCAGATCCAGGAGGAAAACAAAGAGAGCCAAAGAATTCCCAGAAGGCTAAAGAAAAGACTATAGTATCTGGAAATTAAGAGATCAATGGTAATATTGGAGATCATTAAAGAGATAAGAAAGATCACATGAGATAGAGCAGTTTTAGCTGAGTAATAAGGTTGCAATCCAGATTGCACAGGGCTGAGCAGAGTGAGAGGAAATGGATAGAGTGAGGAAGTGAGTGAGAGGAAATCCATCTGCCCATCCCACACAGGAATACCCTCTACAATGACCCTGACAGGTGGTCGTACAGTTTCTGCTTAAGTGCTTCCTGTGATACAGGACTGGCTGACGTGTTCTATTATTGTCATCTGGTGATTCTTTTCCAGAGATTTCTCTACCAAAGGAAAGGAAGAAATAAGTATTTATTAATTGCCTACTATGTTCCAGGCATTATACTTAGCGTTTTATAAATATCATCTCATTTGATGCTCTGCGAAGCAGGTACTATTATTATTATTATTAAATTATTCTTGTTATTATTATTATTATTATTCCCTTTTTTAGATGAACAATCTGAAAAAGACCTCCGCTAAATGACTTGAACATACTCACCTTTCCTCCTATTCAAAGAATACTCTGGGCCATATTTCGTATTTTCTAGTCCTTTTCATGTCATTTTAGTAAGTGTCTAATGATATTTCTGTATAATGAGAACTCTTTAAATACACATCTGTCCTTGCTGAAGTATTTCTACATCTGGTAGTGAATTATTTTTCTCTTCTTTTTATTTATTGAACTAAATACGAAATAAAAAACAGACTAAAAAAAAAAAAGACAGAAAAGGAAAATTTTTTTTTAAAAACTGTCTTGTACCTTGCAGAACACTAGAGAAGAAACACAAATTGACACCTGCTCCGTAATTTATAGTCGCAGAGATGCCTGGAGGAGTTACAAATTAAGTGAATTAGCAAGAGTCACAAAGCCCTTACATTAGCACCTCCCAGATGCTCACTTCATGCTGTTTTGTACAAGCAAGAAAATAGGTCCAGATGTCAGATGACTCACCCATAATCACAAAGGTAACAAAAAGGAGCTTACTTGGGGCTAAAGCCTATATCTCTTGACTCCAACCATAATATTGGTTAATTGGGAGGGAGAGAGACAGAGAGAGGGACAGAAAGAAGGAGGGATAGAGGGAAGGAGAGAGGGAGAGAAGGAAAGAGAGAGAGAGAGAGATGAGCCAAATAGAGGATGAATAGAGATTTATATAGATAATGGGTAATAGATTGATAGGTAGATATCCTAGTAGATATACAATTATCCCATTCACAACTTGGAATTTAGGGATATGGTACCCCTGTAATCTAGAAAATCTAGATAAAAAATTTTGGTCCTCTCTTTGGTAAGATAAATCTGAATTATTATGGTATTAAAGGATAAAATATGTGTATATTATGTAATACTATACATATATTTTAGACATTTCTGAGTTTCTAAATTTTTTCTGTGTTGTCTCTAACTTCTGCAAAACTCCCCCCAAATTTCCCATTAATTCCTTATGCTGATTCATGATCTATTAAAACTGTGGTGGGAAAAGTCTCATTGTGGAAAGCATAACTGTATAGATAGGTAGGTAGGTAGATACAGATAGAAAAACCAAAACATGGCATAATTGTATAGATAGAAATTGTGAAGCATGTTAAAAATCTCTTTATTAATGCAGGTTTTACTATACCTAGTTTTCACAAAGTAGAGAATGGGTCAGGGATATGTAAGTTCATTGGCATAAGGAACTTTCAGATTGCCTCTACCAAGGCAAATCCTTGCCTTTTCTGCAATTTATATTATTATTATATAACTGCCCAGAGTACTGGGAGATTAAGTGAATTGACTAGAGTTACACAGCCAGTATATGTCCAAAGTCCAGAATAAACTAAAATATTGCAGATACTAAATTCAGAGTATAGTACCAGGTCAATGTCATTGAACTGAGACCTGTTCAGAAAACAATAGATTATCTTTCTGAAATAAGAATAATATCATTTGCTCTCTTCATCCCAATGTTCTGATCAAGTGAAGGTAATCTTCAAAGGCAATAGAAAGTTTGGAGTTGAAAAACAAATTTCCAAACAATTGTGTGGAAATTTATTTTATTTTGGTTATTTTGTTGGTGCAATAAATGTGTGGGTGAATGCAAGTCACCTTCTCCACTCCTCCCTTAATTGTTATCTGCCATATTTGGTGAAGAGCCAAGAGTTTAAAAAAGAACTAAGAGAAGTCAGAGAATCTGGATTCAAATTCAACTCTGCTATTTATGAGCAAATAACTTGACTTTTTGGACTCAGTTTCCTGTAATTTTAAAATGTAAAAATCTCTAGATTAGCTATCTTCTGAGGCACCTTCCAGCTCTAAATCTGTGAACATATTGCCCACATCTTCAACAACTTCAGCAAATCAAGGTATCACAGAATTCAGACTTAAGGCATCTTTGAGGATATTCATTGTTACCCATTTCTAATCACGTGTTCCTAAGAAGCAGTCATCAAGATTTGACCTAATGCCTTTATAAGAGGTTACTCATTGCCTCCTGAATTAATGCATTCTACTTTGGACTAGTCTTGGTTAGTTAGATAAGGTAGTTAAATGATGCGATGGATCACCAGGCTTGGAGTCCAGAAGAATTCAAACCTTGCCACAAACACTTATTAGCTGTGAGACTCTGAACAAGTCTCTTAACCCTGTTTAGCTCAGTTTGCTCATGTATAACATGAGCTGGAGAAGAAAATAGTAAACCATTCCAATATCTTTGCCAAGAAAATCCTACATTCTGATCAGTAATGGTAGGTGGAAATTGCTGTATCAGGATTTTCCTGTAACAATGAAATTAGAGGTCCATAAAAGAAAGTTTATTAATAATAGTGAGACAACTGCTGTGGCAGCTGAAAGAAAAGTTGTAGATAACAAACAGCACTGTTCTGTTGCAGTCTCCTATTGTCTTTACTGTGGAGAGTATGAATCATTGTTGGTGTTTATTCTTCCTTCTTGAAAAGGACCATGACATGAGAGAAGTGAAAAGGACCATGACATGCAAGTGAGTTAGATTGAAGTGAAGGAGGGCTGGGCAAGGTCACCTGCCTCAGTTTCCCCTCCAGAGCCATCTGGACCTAGTGCCCAGATATAGATTAAGATCCCCACAGGAGAGCTGGAAGGGACTTGGGAAACCACCTTGGTCTATTCTTATCAATTAAGAGATGAGGTAATTGAAGTTTCAAAAGCAGGGGGACATGAAACCAGATCATCTGACTCTTGAGCCAGTATTTTTTCCTCTGTCCTTACTGCCTCCCTTCCCTCCGGGTGTTCATGGGTGCAGTCATGGTAGGGCTCCGATAAAACACCCACACTTTCAGGCTAACATTTGAATTCATTGAAGAGTAAGCCATAATAAAGTTGCAACATGCTAATTAATCTCCTCAGGAACATGTCTTCTGTACCTTCATTGAAAAAGTAAAGCTAAGGAAGGAACTCTGTTAGAAGCTATCTTTCCACCAATCCATTCATTGTTGATGCTTTTTGAGCCCATTTGAGTTTTTCTTCGCAAAGATCCTAGAGTGGTTTGGCATTTACTTCTCCAGCTCATTTTACAGACAAAGAACTGAGGCAAACTGAGATCAGATTTGAACTCACAAAGATGAATCCTCCTGATTCCAAGCCCAGTCCTGTATCTACTGTACCATCTAAGCTATCCCCTTAAAATTCCCCAAATATGCCTTCCTATCACCTAGTTACATCCATCTTTCAAAGGTTATTCAATAAATATTTGCAAATGTTGATTTAGTAAAATATATAATATGGTGCACATGTATATAACTGTATAGTTTGGAGGCCTCTTGCATGTTCTTTTTAAATCCTTTGCGACTTTGATAAGCCTAAATAGCATCCTGCAGATTCCATCACTTAGCTGCTTTGCCTTCTAAATCGTTTTGCAGAGCAGGGACCATTTTATCTGCTCTCATCTCAGTATCATGGGGTATAAATAAATGCAAACACTAAATGATCAAATGGAATATAGAGATAACAAACCTTACATGCAGTGGAAAAGCAGATAAGAAAATAGATGAGAAATTACATAATTTTAGCTGATTAGTGACATAGCAATGGCTAAACATGTTGCTTAAACATGTCTTATGTTTTGATATTAATTTGGCTGATTTTTCCCAGCCTGGGGATCATTTTTTTTTTTTAAGTAATGTAAGTGTAGGGAGAGAATAAATAGTTTCTCCTATATGTTTACTACCTTTCCTGTCCCTTATTTCCTGCCATTGTTCCAAGTTATCCATGCGGTACCTTTCATATTTCTGTAAAAGTGTGAGTATACCTCCCTGCCTCAAACTTACATTCTACAATCCAGAAGAATATAACTCTTTGAGGGCAGGTACTTTCTCTCTATTGTTTTTGTATCTCCCAGATCATAAAGCAATGCTTATAAATACTTCATAAATGTTTGTTGAACTGAATTGAAATTGTATTAGATCCTTTCATTTCCTTCTTTAATATCTGAGTGATCATGTCTCCCTCCCACCACCACCCACCATCCAATTCCCCTACTGAACTTAGAACTTAATTCATGTACTCAGTCCTGCATGGATTGAATTCTTGGACTTGACTTCTGAACATTTGTAGCCTTTTGAGTTGCTCCAGGATTGTTTTGAGCCTTTTGTCTGGCAGTCTTTGAATTTGTTGACATCATGGGTTTCACTTCAGAGACTTTTGAAAGGTGAGTATGGTGGCCCCCTAAGTCAATTTGTCCAGTCCCCAAAACATCACAGACCTCAACATTTGATTTTTAAAATTTTAATGGAAATTGTACATTGGTTAATACCATTATCTCACTCAAGATTCACAACAAGTTAAAATTACTCAAACTTACTTTACAGATGAGGAAGTCTACCAAGGAAAAATGATTTTTTTTTTCCAGTTAGAATCAGAGTCTACATTAGAACTAAGATCTCATGATTTTTCATCTGGTGTTCTTTGGAAAACATTGCTAGGGCCATCACTATGTTACTCAAATAGCAATGGGGGCATAGAGACCTGTGATTTCCCCCTAAGGATCCTTGAGGCAGAGGTGTAAATGCCCTCATCCATGGCTCTTAATAGGATAATTCCTGGATCCAACCTTGGAGAAGTAATGATGTAACCTCTCAGCTGTGGTTTCTCATAAAATCACTACCTAAAATAGACTGAACTTACCATTAAGATTTTAATATATGAAATAAATTGATGGGTTTGGGAAATGAAATTCTTTGTATAAATATCATGATAAGGAACTTTGAATAGTTTAAGTATTGTGACCAGCTAAGCTTGAGCAAACATTTGTCAAACATATCAAGTCTGAGTAAGCATTGTTAGCAGACTGGAATGTAACAAACAGTGTAACTCGTTGTAACTCTTTAACCGAGAGTGAACCGGGAAACTGAGGATTTCTTTAGGCTCTGAAGAACAAAGACTCTCCAAGGGAAAAACATTTAAGAGATAACTGCTCAGAGAAGAATCTGACTAGCTATTGAATGGCCTGGAGATATGAGAGGTCTATAAACCGGCTAGTCTCTATTTGTTGATTGAGAAAAGCCTGAGGTATAAAAAATAAAATAAAATAATTAAATAATTATTAACCTTAAAATCGGAACAAACTCTTCCTTTCTTTTGGAACAAATTTTGCATAATCAAGACCCTCGGGTCACAAAAGTCCACCTATATTCTAGAGACAAAGATTTCAGGACCATTTAAATCATCTCACAGCCTTTGTGAGACTGACCTCCCTCTGGAACTTCAGTGAGAGGACCATCCGTTTCTCGAGAGGTCTTCACTTTGAGATATTTCAGTATTTCTGAATTGGGATTTGCCTTACCACACGTGGAAAGGAGCATCGTGGGGCCAAGTGGTGAAAGTTCTTAAACCCCAGCCTCCTGAGATTTCCTGAACAGTAACAACCCCAGGGTAGCCATGATGGCAACTTTCAGTTAAAATTCCAGAATTTTGCCTTCTAGAAAAAAAGAAGAGATGTTTTTGATCAGCACTGGTGTTTGGGGGACAAAATATTCAAATCTCCACTTCTCAAAGTCTCCTCTGCTTCTCAATGCCCTCCTTACCTCTGAGCTACAAGAGTAATGTTGCTTTTCCTAAAGATTCCAAACAGGTTCTGCATTATACTGCTGTAATAAACTTTTCCTGCTAATAAAGCCACACGCCTTGTTTGTTCATTCAATACTCGTTCGTTCATTTGTTCATTTTTTGAGTACCTATTCTGGGCCAGACTCTGCTAGGTGCTAGAGACACAAAGAAAATTAGATTGTTCTCAAGGTGCTCACATACTTTGGCGGAAGAAAAGAATGTATCTACAGATATGTAAAAACAAAATATCTACAGATTAAATAGAGGCTGGAATGGCTCAGTAGGTAGGGCACAGGGCCTGGAGTCAAGAGGACTTGAATTCAAATCCAGACTCAGATGCTTACTAAGCATCACTTAACCCATTTGCTTCAGTTTCCTCATCTGTGAAATAAGCTGGAGAAGGAAATGGCAAACCACTCCAGTGTCTTCACCAAGAAAACCCCAAATAGGATTATGAAGAGTTGAGCACTACTAAAAACACCAAACAACAATGGGGGTGAGGGAAGGAGAGGAGGGTAGGATCTCCTGTTGGAAGGAGGTGATACATGAGCTGAATCTTAAAAGAAATTGGGGATTCTAAAGGGAGAAGTGAGGAGGGAGGCTTTTGCAGACTTCCTAAAATGGACACAAGATTGGTATTATTTTTCATTGAGTCTTAAAACAATAGCCAGCATTTATGTAGCACTTTAAAGTTTGCAAAATAATTGATTCATGGTACTTCATGTGAACCTATGAAGTCCATGCTATTATTAATTTCATTTTACAGATAAGGAAACTGAGGCTGAGAGGAAAGAATACACTTATGCAGAATCACACAACTGGAAAGTATCTGAAGCAAAATTCAAAGTCAAATCTTCCTGATTCAAAGATGTTACTCAATTAATTGTGTCACTTAACTGCTTACAATCTAAGGCTATGCTCAGGCCAAAAATTCTTGATTTGGGATCTATTCATTTGGTTGAATTTTTAAAAAAATGTTCCTAACTATATTTCAATATAATTTGCTTCCTTTGTAATGATATGTATTTTACTTTATACATTTAAAAATTATTCTGGGACGGGGTCCAAAGGTTTCACCAAACTATCAAAGATGTCCTTAAAACAAAAATGAGTTAATAATCCCAGTAATGGGCTGTGGTCTTCACTAATCCAGCAAAGAATCTCTTCCATCCTTGTTACTGGTTTTTCTGAAAGGGTTTTTCCAATAAAGAAGGATGCTGAAATTCCGGATTTAAAAATCCTAAGGAGCTTTGGGATGCAAAGAAGTAAATTATGGGGTCAATACAACAGTTCATGTTCATAAAACATACCATGACCTGAAGTGACATCTTAAAAGTCTTCTGCTCAGTGCAGGTAAACTGAGAGTTTTTTAATGAATAATATTGAAGTGGTAAGGATTAAAGCATGTGATCACTGCCATAAGCATTAGCAGAATAACTAGACAGGCTTTCTTATGGTGACCATTCTTGCTGAGCTTTCTTGAGCTATCCTCCAGAACTTTAAGGTGATTTTCATATGACAAAATAATATGATCCTCACTGGCCTCAAAAAGCCTAGAGCACAGTCCCCCTGAAGTAGAAGGGACAAGTTGATAATCCTTTCAACAGTAGAATACTCCATACAGCTCAACTTATCTCCCATCCTCCTGGTCAAGGGTGCAAAGAGCAAGGGCATTGTCTGTAGGGAAGCCAAGCCCTAGACCACTACTACAGAGATGTATTTTGCTCAGCTAGCATGGCGAAATTTGTGACCCTGGCTAGCATGGATCACAGCAATATAACGGTCAATGCTTATACATGTCATGAGGTAGACACTCCCATAGATGTTCATATAGAACACAAATGCTGTTGCCCTATAGAACCAGTCACCGAAAGGCCAGTTGAAGTCTAAAATGTAATAGATGATCCTTCCTGACAGAGTGAGGGTAAAAAGGACATTAGACACAGCCAAGTTGATCAAGTAGAGATCTGGTGAATTCATCTTCTTTTGAGAGGTAATGTAGAGGGCAAGAATATTCCCAAAGTCTCCAGTGACAAAGAGCACTATATAGAATAATGACAGAAGAACTCTTGTGATCAAGGAGGGCTGGTGAAGGGAGCAGAAACTGTCACTGAATGGGAAATTACTTGTTTTCATCAAACTGGCACTTAGTTAACTTAGAACATGATTATTGGGACTCTTTCAAGAAGACTTGACCCCCACATTTCTCAAGTCATATGAGAGTGCTCTGCTGGTGACATTAGTTCTAGAAATTGTAAGGCTTTCTCTAGAAATCTCTTCAAGCCATAGTGCTAATAATTACTGTCATAAAAATGAATCAGGTGACTTTATTACCAGGAAAGAGCATTATAGGAGCATAATGCAGAGCCCATTCAGAATAGCCCAGTGCCTGTAGTAAGTGCCACATAAATTTTAGCTATTATCATTATATTAATTGTAAATAAGAATAAATTATATACAACATAATGTTGAATATAATATATTATGCTACATATAGTTGTTATCATTATTATAATCATTATTATTGCTGTTGTTACTTAACAAAGTCCAAATTTATTAGCTTGTCATCACCTAGATCCATGTACATCTTCCCCTTCCCATCTTGATGCTTTTGTCTATATTGTTCACCGATTTCTGGAATGCCCTCTTCCCAATCCCCACAATCCTCTAAATCGAGGATTAAATGCCACCTTCTCTGTTAAACCTTCCCTTGTATCCTTCAAGCCAGGAGTTTTCTTTAGTCTTCTGGCAGTCTGATGAAAATATGATTCCTTCTCAAAACAATGTTTTTAAATGCAAAAAAGTAAAATATTATGTTTAGAAGAATTGCACATGTTTAACCTATATTAGATTATTCTCTGTCTAGGGGAGAGAAGTGGGAGGGAAAGAAGGAGACAAATTTGGAACACAAGGTTTCACAAGAGTAAATGTTGAATAATATCTTTACATGTATTTTGAAAAATAAAAGGCTATTATTATAAAAAGTAAAATATTGAATTACAAGGGAAACTAGTTATATTAAAATATAGTTGTCAACATATATTTAAAATAAACAAAAAACAATTTATAAACCCTACGTTAAAGCCACTTTCCTAGTCTGAAATAATGTTTCTAATTTTGGGGGGTTTATTTTTTGCTTCCCATGTTCTACTATCTTAATGGCTCATATGTGGATCTGACATAGCTTCTCTATTAGCATCCTTATTATGGTGTGGAGCTGACCTTGGTCCCTCAAAGACCAGGTAAGCAGAGCAGAAAGACGTGGCAAGTCCTAGCAAGATGAAATCCTTCAAATATAGATAAAATGATGAGGCTGGTCTTAGTCTGGAAGCCAAGCTAAGTTCTGAGAGGCTCAGCATCAAATTGAGTGGGAGGTGATTAACTGTTTGAACCAATTCTGAAAGAGCCATCTATTAAACTGAAGAAATGTTAGAATCTACTGCAAATACAGTAACAAGGAAAATGGCAGGCAGTTAGAATGTTGATGTATGAGCTTAGTCCTGCTCCTATCAGGTTATAAGTGGAGATTTGGTCTGGTCCTGAATGGGAGTAGCAAATAGAATGCTTGTTATCAAGAAAACCTGCCTCAGACACATAGTAGCTGTCTGATCTTGGGAAAGTCAGTTAAGCTCTAGGTACCCCCTAAAACTATAAGGTAAGATGACCTTTTTTGTTTTTAATGCAAAACAATTATTAAGTGACTGCCATGTGCCAAGCACTAGAGACTAGAAAGACAATCTAATCAAGGAATAATTCAATGGAATCATAACCTTCCTCACTCTGGACACTACTTTTATTAAAGTCCCTTTAGCATTATGACTGCCTTGTCACTCTGTTAGCCTAATAACTCTAGGTCTTTATAAATGATTTGCTGAGGCAGATGGAGTACTGGAAGTCAGGAAGGTCTGGATTCTCATCCTTCCTCTGTAACATAGGCAGGCCATGTGAACCTGGAGAAAGCTCTTAACTTCTCAGGACCCCAAGAAACTTTCTGACACTATAAAGTACAGGCATCAATGCTGCCTGTAACCATGAGCAAGGAATGCTGCTAATTTTACTTCTGAGTTTCCCCAAACAACTCTTTGAAAGTCTAAGGAATTGATCAGCTGTATCCACACTGGGAAATCCCTCTCCAAATGCAGTCACTGGTCTGGATCCCATTGTATTTGTTTTAAATCTCCCCTACTCTCCAGGACAGTGTGTTGTACTTCCAAGGAGTTCATTACAGTTTGTTTAATGGATGGAGTAAGCAAATAAATGTACATGAAATTTCGCCATATTAGTGATCACCTCTATAGGGATATTTTCTTTAAAGGGCAAGGTTCTCTCTTTCCTCCCTCTTGGCCTGTTGAAACGTGAACCAGCATGGGGATAGGCTGCCTTAAAGGGCCTTCCCTAGTCTATGCATTTCACTCCACCAAGAGAACAGGCAGGGATGAAAATGCAGCCGTGGCTGGCAGGCCCTGAGCTGGCGGCTAAGTTTGTCTGTTAGCTGAGCCACGTCAGCAAATGTTATTCTCTCTGCTGATGTTTCCCTTTGAGTCCTACTTGAAGTTCCGAAATCAGTATAGTACTTAGCTTTCAACTCACCTCAATGACCCAAGGGAAAGAGACAGGGAAGTCATATGTGTCTGGTCCGGTCAGTCACCTGTACCAGGACTCAGAAGTGATGGAAGCTTGTTTCAAAGTAAGTGCCCTCAAGCAAGAACTCAAGGAACCTGCTACCCACACTAAGTGCCATGCTCCTCCTCCTCTGCTTTTACACCACTGGAGGGAAAAAAGGGTATCAACCAACTTGATCTTCAAAGCTCCAGTTCCCAGCTATAAGCCGGTGCCTCTATGAACCTCCTACCAACCAACTGGATCCAGAAAAAGATCAAGAGATGGAGAAGATGAAGGAGAGAAAGATCACTGCCTCTTGTCACAAGATGCCAGTTTTTTTTCTCCTTCTTTCCTTCCTTCCTTCTTTCTCTTTTTTCCTTCCTAACTTTTCATTTTCTTTTTCCTTTTTTCTCATTTCCTCCTTTCTTTCTTTTTTCGTTCTCTTTCTTTCCTTATCTTTCGTTTCCTCCCTGCCTCACTCCCTTTTTGTCCTTCCTTCCTTCCTTCTTAATTTCTTTTCTTTTTTCTTTTCTTATCTTTCTCTTTCTTCCTTTCTTTCTTGCTCCAATTTTTTTTATACTCCCTGAAGACTGGGATTTAGACCATAGATGTGATTATCAAAAAGCTTGCTTTGAAAACCCACCAGAGTCAGGAAATTCAAAAGCCACTACCTTTTCCCCACTGACTGTGAACAATGTGTTGTATAAAGCAATGAGCACCATCTAGGGACATCTCCACTTGCTTAGATGACATAGGCTAAGGATGAGTGGAGACTCTGCCTGAACTCTGTCTGACTTTCTGGGATTTAGAAATCCTGGGAAGGAGCCTTAATGGTTGCTGAACAACTCCATTTGCAGCTCAGAAAGCTGGGGAGCCAAAAAGCACTCTGTAGAGAAGGCACTGGCCCAGTTTGATTACAAAAGAGAGACAATGCCTTTGCCCCAGCAGGAAGAAGCAGGAGTCTGCCATAGCCAGTTCCTCAGCTTGGCTCTGATTTCTCACAGTAAGATGGTACCTGCTACACAGCTGGAAAATAAATGAGGCAACTGAACCATTCTTTGATTAAGACTCTTGCTTCATGAAGCAGCTAAGCCATCACCAAGCCACGAATTCTTGTGTTTTCTTTTTCTTTCACTGGAATGGAGCATGCAGCAGCTCCATCTTTTAGCAGATTACCTGAAACAAATTTTTAATCTGTTTTGTCCCAGGAGTGGACTTATCCCTGCCTCAATTTCCCTATCTCAAAGAATGTGGTCCCTGATCCTTTCCAACTCATCTTTAAAAAATCGTCTTCTAATGTCATAAACCAAATTTTTCAGGATGAAAATTAGGCATCCTTAGAAACTTGAAAAGGTCTTTTAAATCTGTTGGACACCATTTTCATAATTAAGCCTCATTTTTGGTTAGGAAAAAAAAAAAGGTCTTATCAACACCTTTTGTTTTTACATTAGTCATTTCTAGTTATAATCCTCCACCCCCAACCTAAACATCCCCTTGTAACAAAGAAAAACAATTCAGTAAAAACAAGTAATAGCATGACAGTACCTGTCATTCTGCCCTTCTTGTTCTCTGCCTCTGAAGGGGAAGGGAGAAGAGGAAAGAGAGAAAATTTCATTTTCTCATCTCCCAGTATCATCATTGCTTTCTCAGTCATTAGAATTTGGCTTCCTTTCAGTGATTTGTTCCTTTACCTTGCCGTAGTCATTGTAGATATTGTCCTCTTTCTACTTTTCTCTGTCTGTTTTACTACCTTCCAATCTCCCAAAGTTTCTCTGAGTTCCTCTTGTCATTTGTGGATGCTCAATAACAGGCCATTGTATTTACATAACACAGTTTGATGAAGCCCTTGTCTTCCTGAGGGAATCCTCCCATCAGAATCAAGCATGAGATTTGTTCATTCCCTGGGGCCAATAGTTACTGGAGCCATCATCTGACACAGCCAGGATCTCAGACCACCAATGATCCAGAACATTGGACCTGACACTGACCACTAATCTGAGCAGGGTAAGTCCTTTCATCTCTCCCTTCACAGTCACCACCACCCTAGTGTAGACCATTATCAGCTTGTCAATTAGAATTTAAATACTGTTATTGTTGTTTGTCCTTCCTTCTAAGACCATGACCATGACATGCAAGTGAACTGGATTTAAGTGAGGGAGGAAACTGCCTCAGTTTCCCCTCCAGAACCATCTGGGTCCAGTGGCCTCAGGATGACTGGAGATGGCCCTAGGTGCACTGGGAGACCTTGGTCTTTTTAACTCAAGTCTTCAACAGGTCTCAGTTTGATTGAGACTGTGCCCATTCAGGAATTAAGGCTAAGTAGCAATTGAGGCAAAGATATGCCCTTAGTTTCATCCTACTTTACCCTATCCTCCACACAATTACTAGAGGAATTTTCCTAAAGCACAGATCTGACAATGCTATTCCCCTACTCAATTACTCAAATGACTATTGATTTTAGGTCAGATATATATCAGTAATGGGCACATTTCATGCCTGAAATACACTCCTTCCTCAGCTTAACTTTTTAGAATATCTAGCTTTCATTTGAGTCAAGTGAGAATTGACTTTGTGTTAACTGGCTAATAGTCCAGTAGGACTGTGTCTTTGTTGGGGTTAGTGATGTCTGTGTGACGCATTGTGTAGGTATATATGTATATACACTCAGTTCATAAAGTTCAGAAAACATGATTGGCAAAATCTTGATTTTGTTCATTTATCTCAATAAAAGCCCAGTGGAACTCCAAAACAAACGAACAAACAAAATCCCACTTAGCCCACTTAGCTTGCAAGCTCAGGCACCCTCCTATTTCAGGCCTTTCCTGCTCCTCCCCGTTGCTAGGATTGACACTTAGTTGGGTTTTTAAAGATCTACAAACCTAGCACCAAACTTTCCAAACTTGTTCTATCTTCACCACTCCCTTTCCTGTTCTCTATAGTTTATCTACACTGCCTTTCTTGCTGTTCTACCTTCTTGATGTTCCTTACTTATCACCATTTGCCTAGAGTATTGCAAGTAACCTACGTGGCATCTAGGCCTCCCTCTTCAACTGATATTCTACACAGTTGTCAAAGTAATGTACCTCAAATAGATCTGGGGCCATTACATATCATTCCTCTTTATTCCAGTCAAATGATCCATTTGTTCTTTCTTATGGACAACACATCACCTCCTTTTTCCATGTCTTTGCATCTTCAATGCCTGGATCCTTCCTCAGTTTTACCATTTTAGAATACCTAGCTACCTTCAAAGTTCAGGTTCCATCCTATGTTAAGTCTTTCCTGACCCCCCCCCATCTTCTACAACTAGCACTCTGCTAATTGGGGAACATTCATTTGTTTCATTATTGTCTAAATATTCCCAATGCCAGGCACATAGTGGACCCTAGATAAAAAACTGTTAATTAATTAATTAATCAACTCTGTTTCTGCTTGGCCATTTTTCTTTCAGGTTGACTCAATAGCAGAAAAATGTTTGAGTGACTATATGAATGAATAAATCTCCTCTGATTTAATGGCTTCTTTTGCATCCAAAAGTCAGATCAAAGAGTCTGAGAAATAATGTGATCTATGACAATGATTCTCAAACTTTTGTTCTCAATATCCCTTTATTAACTTATTAACTTATTAAGGATTTGTCCAAAAAGTTTTTGTTTATATGGGTTATATTTATAGATATTTACTGTATTAGAAATAAAAACTAATTTTGAATTTGTAGACCCTCTAAAAAGGGTTTTAGAGACTCCCAGCATTCTCTGGACTATACTTTGAGAACCACTGATCCATGACACAATGATTTCACAAAGTAGCCCCCTTTCTTAAGAAATTGAGAGTCTCTGATGATCTTTTATGCCCAGACATATAAAAAGCATGGCCAATAGACTTCTTCCACAGACTGAGTCCTTGATGGATTGGGAAAAGTGGAATAAGGAATATGGATAGGATTTAGAGATAGCAGTGCGGGAGTTGGCTAAGGACCACAGTGGCCCCCAAAAGTTCAATCATATAAATAGCTTTTCAATTAAGACACCTATGAGTAAAAAAAAATAAGACACCTATGGGTGCAGTTACTCAGATCCTGAGAATGTGGCTTGTGGTTGGTGAAGATGGAGCCCACCTCCTGCTGGCATCAGCAGTTTATATTCTGAAACAACTTCATGAGGCACAGATTTCTAACTCAGGTTTGTGCTTGCAGAAACCTAACAGAGATGATGTATGTATCTGATTTCTGTGGTTTGTGCACTTTTGGTCCTGTGAGTACCTCCTGTTACTGTCTTATGGTAAGTCACTGTCACTTTAAGGGGCTTAATTAAAATAACAGCCTGTATGTCAGAGCTTTTTAAAAATTTAGCTGACTTGGAGAAAAGAGGAAGGGAAGAATAGATGATGAGAATAAGAGGAAGTTAAAGGGGTTGTTTATTTTCATTTTTTCTCATTTAATTTGAATTTTTTTTTCCCAAGGAAGAAGTACCTCCAGGAAACTCCCAGAAAAGATTTATTGTGGGACCAGTACTGATCTACACTACTAAAAGAAATTTTCTCACTAGGCCAAAAAATAACATTAGAGATATTAAAAGAAAGAAAGAAAGAAAGACCTTTGCATAGAGCCTTTTAACATTTGAATGACCTATGCTCACAAACAAATATTTAAAGAGGAGAATATTAGCCTGACCTGACTTATTTAGGTCAAAGTCGAGAGAAGTCCAGAACCAAACTGGACCCAGACATCCTGTTCTTACCCCCATTGTCATGGGAAGAACATTGAACCAGGAGTCTAGACCTGGCTGATAAGATATTGCCAATATGATGTTGCCAACTCAGTAGCAATGAAATTTTGGGGAAAATCACTTTATTTTTCTTTGTTCCTCTGTTTCCTTATTTGTAAAATGAAGGGAATAAATCATCTGACCTTCCAGTTAATATCCTATGATTCATATGAAATTCCTCTCTATATGGGACAGATGAAAATCAGCCTGGCATTCTAAATTCAAGTTCCATCTCTTACACAAAGTGGATGAGTGTTATTCATCAAATTATTTAATTTCTCAGTGCTTTGGACTCTCTATATTGACATTATAAGTTGCATATGACTGATCTACTTTGGAGCAGCTAGGTGGTACAGTGCTGGGCCTGGAGTCAGGAATAATTACCTTCCTGGGTTCAAATCTTGCCTCAGATCCTTACTAGCTCTGTGACCCACAAGCCATTTCACCTTGTTTGCCTCAGTTCATCATCTATAAAATGAGCTGCAAAAGGAAATGACAAGCCACTCTAATGTCTTTGACCCAAATGGGGTCATGAAAAGTCAGATATGACAGACAACAAAAAGATCCACTTCAGTAAAGTAAAAAAATCCTCACTGGGGGTCCCTTAGCCTAATGAAATCATAGTTGAAAATAGTCATTTTATCAATTCTATTCTGAGTGTGAGTTTTTGGTGTTTGGTGTTTTTTTGTTTTTTGGGTTTTTTTGATCTTCCTCTTTCTCACGTCAGTATCTTTTTACATGTGCTTTATGGACTATGAAGAGTTGGCCACGCCTTCCCCAACCAATTGGATTAACTCTAATATTGTGTGAGGTGCCCACATCAAATAAGCACTGAGCTCTCAGAGCAAAGCAGAATTGCAGGAACAACAGAAACATGAGATGTGCCCATGTAGAGACATCCCCACTCCAGGTGTTCATACAGTCTATTTGTGACCCGACCTGCGGTAAAGCTTTCTGAGCTTGTTTGGATCTGATCAACCACAGACCCATTTCACTTTGTCCAACATAGTGATGTCATTTTTGGTCCTCTTCAAGAATAAAGGACAACCACCAATCCACCAGCCTCCTCCCCTTCATCCTTCCTCTTTCTGGAGACTTATACCGAAATACCTCAGAGCTGCCTTTGGCCAGAATGGATTTCTCATGTGATAGAACTCTGACAGTAATCAGGGAAAGACCCTCCCAAGTGTTACACACCGTGTCCTTAACCTTAGCTCTTTCTTCTCAAGCCTTAGTCAAAAGGATTGAATCTCATTCTGTCGTTCTGTGTAAGTCGACTGCCTCAGTCCATCTGGATCAGTGGCCTTGGATCGTGAGCTTCTAAATCAGAGAGGCTGCCGTTTAGCCGGTTAGCAAGCTTTTATTAAGTCCTTGCTGTGGTCCAGGCACCATGCTAAGCACCCGGGAACACGAAAAGGCAAAGGACTGGAGGAGACAACTAGTATAACTAGTATACTACTATCATACTAGTATTAACTTGTATAACTAACATGTAAATTACTAATAACTTTATATATATATGTATATATACATATATATGTTGTAAATTGTAAATACATCCATACCATGTAAATTACTAATTAATATTTACATATATGTGTATTGTAAACACAAACATACTATGTAACTTACTAATTAATATTTATATGTATGTATATTTAAATGTATATATATCATATAATTTACTAATAACTATTTACATGTATGTATATTTTAAATACATACATAACATGTAAATTACTAGGTTTCTTGCATAAGGTGGGATTTGGGTTGAGTTTTGAAAGAAATCAGTGAAGCTAGAAAGTTGAGGCAAGGAGGGAGAACGTAGCAGGCACTGAGTTAGTAAACAGAAGTAGAGAGTAAAATGTCATGTTTTAGGAAAGCAAGACCAGTGTCCTCGGATCCCAGATTGTGGAAGGGAGTAAAGTGTAAGAATCCTAGAATATTAGGAAGGGGCCAGGTGGTAAGGGGCTGCCAAAAGATTTTCTAATTGACTCTAGAAGCAACAGGGAGCCCCTGAAATGTAGGGGGAGGGAGAGTAGGTAACTTGGTATTTCACTTTAGGAAAATCACTTTGGCAGCTAAATGATGGGTGGATTAGAGTGATTAGAGCAGGAAGACCAATCAGAAGACTTCTGTGAAGTATGAGTGGTGGTTGTGTGAGTAGAATTCAGCTATCTCAACCGTGTGAATCTTCACGATCTCATTTGAGGTTTGTTTTACAAAGATCCTAGAGTGCTTTGCCATTTCTTTCTTCAGCTCATTTTACAGATGAGGAAACTGAGACCAGGGTTAAGTGAGTTGCCCAGGGTCACACAGCTAGTAAGTGTCTGAGACCAGATTTAAATTCATATCCTCCTGACTCCAGACCTGGCTCTCTATCCACTGCGCCACTTAGCAGCTCATAGTGGAGAGTAGCGGATATATTTGAGAGATATTGTGAAGGTAGAAATAACAGGCTTGGCAACAGATAGATATGTGGGGTGAGTTTGAGAAAGGTGTCATGGATGAGCATTGTACACAGCAACAACAAGATTATGTGATGATCAACTGTGCTGGATGTGGCTCTTTTCAACAATGAGATGATTGAGGCCAATTCCAATAGATTTGTGATGGAGAGAGCCATTTCATCCCAGAGAGAGGACCATGCAGACTGAATGTGGATCACAACATAGTTTTTTCATTTTTTTATTGTTTGTTTGATTTTTTCTCATTTTTTTCTTTTTGATCTGATTTTTCTTGTGCATGATTAATGTAGAAATATGTTTAAAAGAATTGCACATATTTAATCTCTATTGGATTACTTGCTATCTAGAGGAGGGGGGTGGGAGTAAGGAAGGGAGAAAAATTTGGAACACAAGGTTTTGCAAGAGTGAATGTTGAAAACTATCTTTGTATGAATTTTGAAAATAAAAAACTTATCAGAATAATAAAAAGGTGTCTAAAAGACAGTTGGTGATGCTAGACTGGAGAGCAAGAGAGATTAGTGTTGGATACACACACCCATGCATACATATATACACATATGAATTATATACATATACACATATGTTTATATATTAGAAATCATCTACATTGTGGCGATCATTTGTGAGGGATAGAAAATCCTATCCCAAAATGACTACTCAGAGATCACTCATAGAAAAGCAGAATTATTTATTAGAATCTCGAGAAGCGGACCCCATCCTGGTCTGTGAGCCAGATTCACAGCAGGAGAGAGCCACTCCCTTGAAGATGCTCACGACTTTTATACATTTCAGACAAAGAACCTTCAAAATCCCACCCTCCATAGGTTGTGATTGGTTATATTTGGTCAGTGGAATGCAGCTGGCAATGTGATTTATAGCTTCTTGGGCCACGTATAGGTTAATCCCTATTTGGGCAAAGGAATGCAGCCTTCACGTGACTGGGGCCTATAGGCCTGATTTTCCGTTAGCTAGCAGTCTCTGATCAATATGTGCTTAATCTGTAAGTTCTTCACCATATCTTACTCCACACACTATGACAGCAACAAAGGAAGAGAGATACATCAAGAGACTAATGGACTGAGGTTGTCTACTTCCTAGACTTTGTTTTTTTTTTTTTGTTTTTTTTTTTTCAGGGATCAAATGGAAATTTAATTTAAAAATGGTTTGTAGGCAAGGAGGGAAGCTAGACAGGTATAGGGGTGAGGAGGACTCATTTTGTGTGGAGAAAATCAATACTTAGATTTATGGCCATGCAGTGACCTGTAGGTCTGACAAAGAGGGGTAACAGCAATAATGTGACAAGGCTGATTCATGGCAGGACTTTCTATCCAGAACATGGGGACTTGTCTGGTGCTTGTCAGAGCCCAAAGAACCCCTGATGCTGGTCAAAGAAAGATGATTGTGTGATTCTGCCAGAAGGTGGAAGCTTCTAGAGGGTAAGCACAAAGGACCATGCTCTGCCAAACTCAGGGGACAGTGTGCTTGCTGGACCTTAGTTCTAGAAAAATGAGGGTACATTCCAGTAACTTGATACAGCAAAAAGGGAGGGAAAGAGGGGGCTGGGTCAGCAGTCTTTAGAGAGAGCTTGCAGCATCCCCAGACTCCCATACAGTGCATAGAGTGAATAAATAGCATCGGGGTTCCAGGTAAATTGGGATTTATCTCCTGAGATCTCCAATTCACACTCTTTCAATAGGACATATATGAGGGTGGATTCCGCCCTCTTGTCCTTGGCAAAGGACAGAAGCTCTGAAGGAAGGGAGAAAGTCACCTCGTTGGTCTCATTGAAGTTTTTCTTCAGAATTTCTGTCACCAGGTCTATTTCCTGAGGCAGAATCTTTTCCTTTGTCTTCAGCAACTGGATCATGATCTCATACTGCATTTCACTCAGAGCATCCAGAGCTCCAAGGAGATAGAGTAATGCCCCTGCTAGTTCCTCCACAAGTTGTCCACGCTGGTCCTGCAGGTTGCTTAGGATGTTTCCCATCACGCCCTCAGCCTTCTGGGGGAGAACGCCACTGAACAAACTCTCAACTAGCACGTCTTGTAAGTGCACCAGACCCTCTTCACTCTGGAGGAGCTCCAGAAGATCCTGAAGCAGACACTGCCGTAGCTTCTTGTCCAGCATGATCAATGGACTTTGTTCTTTCTTCATCTCAGCTTGCAGTTTCTCAAATTCTGTACCTGTGTTCACTGATTCCATGCTGTTTCCACTTCTTTTGGGTGGGAAGGTTTTCTGGTTCTTATCTGGAAGTAAACGATCTCTCTTGGCTGGGGTAGTCCAGGTTAGGGAGCCAGGTTAAAGAGCACCAGGTTAAAGAGCTTCCTAGACTTTGAGAGGAGAGAAAGCTTCTATTCTTGATATTATCTTTCTTCTCTCCAGAACATGTAGCTTGGAAATCTCTCTAACACCTCCTAAGTAATTGTGATGGGAACTGCTTGAACATAGTGGCTGTCTAGGAGAAAGTAGAAGGAGGAAGGAAGGGAGAAAAAATTTGGAATACAATGTTCTGCAAAGGTGAATATTGAAAATTATCTTTGCACATATTCAGAAAAAACAAAAAGCTATTAAAAAAAGAAAAAAGGGAACACAAGTAGCCTTAGGAAAAGACATGCCCACAAATCCCTGCAGGGTACCCCAGATCCCTGGGGAGACAGGCAGATGTTTTAGTTTTGAGAAAGTGACTTCAAGCAGACTTGGTACATAAATAAAACACTTTGCAAATCTTAGAGTTATGTTAATGTTAGCCATTCTTTTTCCTTGTCATTTAAGGGCTTTTACCATTTGCCTTCATCCTATCTTTCTGGCAATGTTTCACACAATTCCCTTTATGTACTCTACAAACAGGACCTTTAGCTACTCCACAAACACAAGGTGGCTCTGTGTATTTGCATAAATTGTCCCCTAACCCCAGAATATATTTCCTCTTCATCTCGTAGATGACACCCAGTGTCAGCCTCAGATGTTGCTTATTCTGTGAAGCTTCTATTTATCTTTCCCACTCTCTAGTTAAAAGTGTTTTTCTCTTCTCAAATTTCCTTAAGGCATTTTTGTCTGGAACTTTCCTACTTTTCTCTCATTTTACCTTGTAGGTCCATAGAGACCAAAAATTTAAAGCAAAAGCTATTTTAGAAGTAATTGAATCCAACTTCTTCATTTTAAAGAAACTAGGGCCTAGGTAAATTAACTGACTTGTCTAAGGTTCAATAGTTATTAAGCATCTGAAGGTGACTGGAAGCTAGGTCTTTTTGACTTGATCTCTAGTATCCTATTATATTTATATATGCAGATCAGATTATTTACTTCCACATCTCCTCCTCTGTCTCACATTCTGACTCCAATCAATTCCTTCAGGGAAAAAACTGATCATTTAAAATTTTTTAAAATTATTTTTATTTATTTTGTTAAATATTCCCTAATTACATGTAAAAAAGAAAAAAGTTTTAACATGTAAAAAAAGATTAAAAATTTTGAGTTTCAAATTGTCTCCCTCCATCCTGCCCCTCCCCTCAAGAAGGCAAACAATTTAATCTTGATTATACAGTGAAGCCATTCAAAACACATTTCTTTCTTTTCTTTTTCCTGAGACAATTGGGATTAAGTGATTTGCCTAGGATCACACAGGTAGGAAGTTATAAGTGTCTGAGGCAGCAATTGAACTCAGGTTTTCCTAATTTCAGGGCAGGTGTTCTATCCACTGTGCCATCTAGCTGCCTCTCAAAATATATTTCTATATTATCCATGTTGTAAAAGAAAACACAAACAAAATAATAAAAATAAAGTTAAAAAAATAGTGTGCTTCAATCTGCATTCCCAATTTATCAATTCTATCTCTGGAGGTAACATTTTTCATCATTTGTTCTTTGAAATTATCTTGCATCATTTTCTTGAGCAGAGTAGCTAAGTTTTTCTACAGTTGAATATCCTCACAGTATTGCTGATACTGTATAGAATGTCCTTCTGGTTCTGCTCCTTTTATTTTGCACCAGTTTATATTAAGTCTTCCTGTTTGTCATTTCTTATAGCGCAATTGTACTTATTACATGACAATCACTAGCACAACTTGTTCAGCTATTCATCATTTATTGGGCATTCCCTCACATTCCAATTCCTTGCCAGCTGTCAAAAAGAGCTGCTACATATTTGTATTAATAGGTTCCTATTCTCTTTTCTTTGACCTTTGGAATATAATCCTAGTAGTTATCCAAAGTGTTTTACAGGTAGTGAAAACTTAATAAATGTTGGTTGAATTGAATGAACAATTTTCAAAAGAGAAAACATTGTTAATAATCATTTGGAAAATTGTTTAGTTACCTCAGAGTTAGATCAGAGAAATTCAACTTGAGACAGATTTCAAATACTACTTTATATCCATTTGATCAGAAAAAAATAACAAAAATTCTAAGTTGGTAAAGCTTAGTGAAAAACAGATACCCTTTATACAATGTTTATAGAACTGTGAATTGGTGTAATCTTTTTAGAATACAACCTTCATTTAAAACCTCTTTCACTAAATGACTCTTTCCTAAAATTATATCTTATGGATATTATTAAAAAGAAAAATGATCACTGTACATAATTATTCATAGTGAATTTATATTTAATGGGAAAAATGGAAATACTCAAATATCCATACAATGCAGAATAGCTGACTAAAGTGAAGTATGTGAATGCAGTGGAAATCTCTGCTTTCCTTAAGGGAAGAAGGAGGAACAAAGACTCATTAATTGTCTACATATGTGTCATTATTTGTAGTTATTTACAAACTATTTACAAATATTATCTTATTGGATCTTCAAAATAAACTATATGAGGGGTGTGCTATTATTATCCCCATCGTATAGTAGACCTCAGTTTCCTGAGCAAATGACTTGCCCAGGGTCACCCAGCTAATACATGTCTAAAGTTAGATTTAAATAGTGAACTTCCGGACTCCTGGTCGAATGCTTTATCCACTGTGCCATCTAGCTACCTATAGAGCAGCACAGGTAACACTTGACAACGTAAGTTGCAATTTTCCTTGCACTGGAGAAGTTTGCAACTTGTCACAGTTAATTGGAAAAATTACACTCATTTTAAAGATATTGCTAATTACTCTGAAATTTGGTTTCCTTTATTTCTAAAAAGCATTATAGCTTTTAAAATTCATTCTACCTCTTAATCTAAGCCCTTCTGAGTTTTACAAACGTGTCCGACCCAAAAAATAATCTAAATGATTTGTTCAAGATCATCCTGCTAGTAAATGTGTAGATAAGATTTGAATCCATATCTTCCTTGTTACTTTATATAATATTCCAAACTTTCTCTCCTATTTCATTTCTTCTCTTATATATTCCTTTTCCTCTTCCCCCTTCTTAACTCTTTTTAATCCAACAAAATCTCACAAAACTCACAAAGCTCTGAGTTCATCTTTCTGCTTAATCTTTAATTGTGAAAAATGACATTCTGAAGAAATTACATTTTCTTTCCTCCTATTGGGATGTGAGCACCTAACCCATTATTTCCTTCCAAATGCTCAAATATGTTTATCTTTTTAGGTTTCTCTTGTCTCCTATATTTTATTTAAAATATTCTACTCAAGATGCCCATCAATTGGGGAATGGCTGAATAAATTGTGATATATGAAGATAATGGAATATTATTGTGATATATGAAGATAATGGAATATTATTGTACAATGACAAACAAGCTGATTTTAGAAAGGCTTGAAAAATATTTACATAAACTGATACTGAGCGAAACAAGCAGAACCAAGAATACATTGTACACAAGAACAGCAAAAAGGTCTGATGATCTATTATGAAAGACTTAGTTCTTCTCAGTGGTTCAATGATTCAAAGCAATCCCAATAGGCTGGACAGAAAAATGCTATCTTCATCCAGAAAAATATCTATAGAGATTGAATATAAATCAATATATGTTATATTCACTTCTTTTTTTCTCTCTCCCATGATTTTTCCCTTTTGCTCTGATTTGTCTCTCCCAACATGATTCATAAAGCAATGTGTATTAAAAACAAGTAAATTTAAAAAAAACTCTATACATATTTAGTGTCATAGCAATCAAAGTATTACTTCATAGAGCTAGAAATTCACATGGAAGAAATTAAAAGATCAAAAGTCTCAAGGGAAATGATTTTTAAAAGTGGGAAAGACAGAAATCTAGCAGCTGTTGTTACTGTTATTCAGTCATGTCCAACTATTTATGACCCCATGAGGTTTTCTTGGCAAGGATACTGAATGGTTTGCCATTTCCTTCTCCACCTCATTTTACTGATAAAGAAATTGAAAAAAATCAGGGTTAAAACTTTCTGGAAGTCACCCAGTTAATAAGTATCTGAGACCAGATTTCAACTCATTAAGAGGAATATTCCTAACCTTAGGCTTAGCACTATGAACTGGACCACCAAGTCAACAGTCACCTTATGATATCATTTAGTAACTACTGTAGCAGCACCAGAGTTCACATCATTCTGTAAAACAATAACCATCAAAACCAAATTGGTACTGATTAAATAATGGAGAGGTCCATCAGTGGAAAAGATAGAGCAACAACCAAACACAGTAGGATGCTGTTTGCTAAACCCAAAGAATTACAGGTCCCAGGGTAAGAATTCACTACAATCTTTGATAAAAATGCTAGAAAAGAAATCTGGTAGAAGTTATAGACTGAGCTGTTACAGGAATCAGGCATAAAGGATGAACTTATAAATAAATTAGAAGAACAAAGACACAGCTGTAGGGACCTAGTCCTAACATCAAAGACTTCAGTTTCTAACTATCCCTTGGGGTGTCTGACCTCAGTTGCAATAGTGTTTTCCATTTCCTTGTGTAATCAGAAATTCTTGACTTCAGTCCGGGTCTGACCTGAAATTGCTTGGCTTTAGTCCAACCTTCTAGGATGTCACCAAATCCTAGATAACAGTGGCCCTCGCCCAGTTATAATCTACCAAGGGGCCCCAACCTCTGGATCAGCTTCATCCAGCTTTTATGGAATAAAGGAATCTATGGTTTTTTTCCCTTGAGTTTTTATTGTTTTATATGATAAATTTCATCATTAGTCTTTCTGGGGGAAACTACACTTGGCTGGAACCTTTCACATTGTCATATTAGCTGGAAGTTTTATTCCTATAAAACATGGACACATGTATTTGCCTTTATTGTAGAAGATGTCTAAGACAAAATAAAAATTGAAAAGTTTTTTCCAAGGAAAATTGAGGTCCTTCAGATGATCCTGCTTTCAAAAATCATTGTGCTATTGATGTAACATGATTTTGTGGTCCCTTGATTTTAGGGAGGGGACTTCTGTTCTGCAAAAATCAATGACTCTAGATTTTCTGGCTTTGGAGTCTGCTTCAGGAAGCTCCCATACCCAATTTTAGTTAGATTGCTTCTGGCCTCAGGATAGTCCCACAGATCAAACTCTTGAGACAATAGGGAATAAAACCTTTCCTCAATTCATTGCTGACTGATAATCTGGTCAATAATAATCTGGTCAATGAGAACCAAATTCCTTCCTACCTATGAGCAATAGAATTAGCATATCAGTGATAGAAGCTAGATCGTGTTTCTTGCTTGTGTTTCTCTGCTGAATTCCCTTACAATTCAGTCCACTTGTAATGGAATTATAATTACAATAAATAAGGAGATGGGTTCAAGTCTGCAAATTTTTTTGAGACATATGATGCATGTCACCATACTGCTCTGTGACAGCAAATTTTTAGGGTCCCCTTTCCCAACCTCAACACTATTGCCTTATGTCTGAAAACAGTGAAGAGCTTCCTAAATGAGAAACATGTAACCATTCAAAGAATTTCAGACTAAATGTCTACACAGAAAAAAAAAAAAAGATGAAGAAATTTCCTTATTCAAATCATATAGTTGATTGGTTAGAACATACATCTTAGGCAGGAAGAAATGACCATAAAACTTGACTTTTCAACCAAAAAACAAAAAACAAAAAACCCAAGCAAACAAAGAATAACAACAAAAGTGAAAATAAACCACATTGTGCTCTATAATCATCTCCATAGTCTTCTCTCTGGATGCGGATGGCTTGGTTTTTTTCTTTCTCATCCCCCCCCCCCCTCTTTTGATTTGATTTTTCTTGCACAGCATGATACAATGTGGAAATATGTTTATAAGAATTGCATTGTTTAACCTATATTGGATTATTTGCTGCCTAAGGGAGGGGGGAGATGGGAAAGAAGAAAAATTTGGACACTGATGTAGGACTCTTTGCTTTGCCCACATTCAGATTCAGGTCACAGTCCTGTCTCATAGTCCCAAGGTGAGAAGGAGCACAGGTACACTAGCACACAGTGGAGCAGGGACCCTCCTCACAGTTCTAGGGCAGAAAAAAGGGCTCTCAGACCATGAAAGTGCTCAAAAGGAATTTTGAAATCAAGTAAGAGAATAGAAGAAAAATTGGGAAGAGAAATGTAATTCAAAAGGAACTACAAAAAAACAGCAAAGAGAAGTATACCTTAAAAAACAAAAATGGCCAAATGGAAAAGGAAGTACAAAAGCTTAATGAGGAAAATAATTTCTTAAAAATTAGAATTGAGTAAATGGAAGCTAATCAAGAATTAATAAAACCAAAGAATGAGAAAAGTGAAAACTGTGAAATATCTCATTGGAAAAACAACTGTCCTGAAAAACAGATACAAGAGAGACAATTTTAAAATTATTATATGGGGGATGGACAGATTTAGTAGGGAAGATAATGGATACCATTTTGGGTATGTGGAATTTGATTTTATCCTCCATCAGCAATCTTTCTGTCATTGATAAAGATAGGTGCTATTAAACAACTGACCATTAAAGGCCAGATCCCTATAATTCCTCATTAAAGACCCCCCTCAGGCTGACACTGAGCTATTAGTATCTTCTCTTTGGTTCTAAGCATTCACCCAGTTCTAAATCTACCCAAACTACACTGTTTAGTTCACACTTTTCCGTCTTGTTTATAGGAACACAAGAAAGATTTCATAAAATGCTTTGCTAAAAATGTAGATGAACTATATTTGAAGCATTCCTCTGATTCACCAGTCTGGAAATGCTGTAAAAAATGACTTGAGGCTAATTTTGATGAGACCAGCCCTCCCTTTAATAATTTATTCTAGAATCTGGTCAAAGTAAAACCTTCTCTTGAGCATACCATCCTTTATAGGTATCATCTTTTATCTTTCCCCCTTTAGATTCAAAGTTCTAGGAAAAAATCATTTTTTCTTACAATCTTCATTTCCCCACCACCCACTTCTCAAAATTTTCTAATCTGTTATCTCAAAACCTTGTAATCTGACTTCCAGCCCTATTACTCTATTGAAACCACTTTATAAAAGGTCATCAGTGATCTCATAATTGCTAAATCCTAGATAAGTAGTGAAATAATATGAAAAGTTTTCAAAGAATAACAAGCTACTAATAACCACATGAAAGCATATTCCAAATCACTAATAATATGAGCAATACCTTTTCTACAGGCTAGTCCTCTCACTCCACCCCACTTCCATTTATACCTGCAAATTGGGTCCCCAGTAAGATAACTACTATCTTGGGTTCTAGGGGTAACTCTGTGAGTATGGGCACTCCTACCAAAATAGTTCATGAGACTCTTTAGTGTGCTCCTACTAACAGTAAGTCAGTAGATTTAATTGGCTTTTAGCAAAGCTATTTATTCAATAGGAACACTTGGCACAAAATATTCCTCATCAAAATTTGTAGTACTCTCTTATATAAATATACACAGTTACAAGAAGAGTGGGGCTCAAAAACAGATGAAGTTAAAGGCCCACTATATGATGTCATAATATTAATAGCCTTTCTCTCTGAGTGAGTGGTAGCAACAAACAAAAGGGATGATGAAGACACCTAGTTAAGGGATAATTGAAAAAAATGTGGTGTGTGACTGTAATTAAACTATTATTGTGAATAAGAAGTGAAGACAGAGAAGAATTCAGAGAAATACGAGAATTCCCATGAATTGATTGATAAAATAAACAGAACTAGAAAAACAATGTGACTACCAGAATGTAAATGAAAAGATCATTAAAATGAAATCAAATTTTGAGTAATTAAATAGTTAATAGATCCAGATAACACATAATGAAACATAGATCCCTCCTCTTGTCAGGGAGATAAGGGACTAGGACAACAAAATGTTGCCTATATTTTCATATGTGGTTGCAGTAGTTGCTATTTTTGTTTAACTGTTTTTCTCTTGCAAAGGAGAGGTCAGTTCTAGGTAAAATGATTTTTAAAAGAGAAGGAGGGTTTATCTAGATATGACTGGAAAGTAAAAAAGAAAAAGGACTAAATAAACTTATTTAAAAATAATTAAAATAAAACCTATCCAGTGGTCTTTTTCACTTCTCTTCCTTGATTTCTCTGGAGCTCTCTAGATCTCTCATTTCTAACCCTTTCTCTCCTTTCACACAGTTACCTAGCTTGTTTAGGCCTTAATAATCATGTACCTACACTTCTGTTTGGTCTCCTTGCTTCCTGTCTCTCTCTTCTTCAATGATTTCTATACATAGCTGCTAAAATAATCTTTACCATGCGACCGTGTCACTCCTCTGTTCCACTGTGGCTATCTATTGCTTCTAGGATAAAATATAAGCACTTCATCCTGGTATATAAGGTTCACCACATTTAAAACCAACATACTTTTTAAGGCTTATTTCACATTATTCTCTTAACAATTCAACATTACAGTCAAACTAGATTTCTATCTGTTCCTAGATTTTTCACTGTTCCATCTATTGATTCCTAAATTCTAGGTTCTACAGGCCTAATTGTTTTTTTTTCTTTCCCACCAGCTGTTCTTTAAAAATGTACATTTTGTGACAAATCAGTGGTCATACCAAAGAATAAAAGGCAATTAATACAAAAATTTATATTTAAAACCAAATTTATTGAAGTTTGCTTGGTCGGTGTTGGTTTCAAATAAGAAAAAACCTAAGTATTAAAAAGGGATCCTTTAACTTTTCTAGTTGGGGTATATTCCTCCAGATTAGCAGGTCTCTGCTTTTTTTGATCTTGTCAGTAAGATAGGAACTGGCTTCTAACCTGTGGCTGGTTGGATTGAACAAAGCAGGCTAAGAACAGAAGAGTTAGGAATCAAAAAGAAGTTTAATTTCAGAGTAAGGAAAAAGCCTGCAAGCAAAGTCCTCCTCAGAATGAGGGCTGATGACTTATGGCAGGGATTGGGGTTTTTAAGTATGAAAACTACAAAAAGGTAGGATCCAACACAATTATTCTTAGACCTTGAATAAACAGTTCCCATGGCAGACCCATGCATATAGGCAATTTTGGGGACTATACAGGCATTCTTGGGTGCTGTGGGAACAGTTTCCAAATTATTAATGTCAACCAGAGTTAGCATGGCAGGAAAAGGAGAGCAGAATTGAACCCAGTTCAATGCTTAACAGCACTCAGTGGGTATAAGCATAGGAATTGTTCAGACTATCTTAGAGATGTGATTGATTCCTTCCTGCTGCAGCATGTCATCTGTAGCTCCAGCTTTCAGTCCAGAATCTCCTGAGAAATAGGGAACTCCAATAAATTTTATTTATTAATATGAAAATCATAAATCCTTCAGTGAACACCTAGTGCTTGTGGAAACAACAAATTTTGCCAAAGGAAGTTAATCCAGAGGGTGAGCACAAAGGATTATTGTTAGACCAAGTTTAGGGCACTGCTTGCTTGCTGGACCTTAGCTCTAGAAATTGTCTCTTATCATCTTGACATTTCCCCCTTTTGGCCAGTGAAAAGGGGTCTTAAAGAAGCCCTAACCTTATGACCAATAAAGAAGAGGCAGGTATGAGCCAGGATGTCACAAGAGGCCATTTGGGCCAGGATGAGATGTTGCCCATTAGGTTAGTTCCTTGAGGAGACCTATTGTGGAAATGTGTTTTATATATCATTGCTAGTCATTGTTTGTTTGCAAGCAGAAAAGGGATGGGAGGAATATAGAGGGAGAAAATGCAAACATATGCTTGAATCAGGGCCTTGGTAGTTGGGCACATAACAAAAGGGAAGATTTTTTAAAATAGGAGAGTTTACTGAGCCCTCATCCAGAACCTTGAGACAGCTGTTTCCTCTGTGTGTTGGCTGCCTCTGATGAACCTTGCAGTCCACTCTGGAATAGGGCTTTCTTCAGATGATCCAGGCATACACAGTCACAAGTTTGACAGCTATGGGAGTAGACAAAAGGACCGGGTGGGGGTCCCCTGGGACACACTTCCCCAAGAAGTTCTCTCAAGGAATAACTCCCCTGGGCAACGTCTTGTCTGGCCCTCTTGGTCTCTCTGAAGCATCTTGGCTTATACCTGCCTTTCCTTTATTGATCAGGAAGGCAGGGGTTCTTTTCCCCTTCCCTTTGGCCAAAAGGGGGAAAGTCAAGATATTAGGAGACATCTTGTTTTCCAGAGCTAAGACCCAGCCTGCTAGCTGTGCCCTGAGCTTGGTTTAACAATAATTCTTTGCACTTATCCTCTGAATGATTTCACCGACTGCAAAATCCTAGAATTGTTTCTGGTCATGAAACCTATTAATCAAATTTGTCACATGGTTACTATTATTCCTCATTGTCAGGGCTACCAAACTCATTGTATAGCCATAGGTAGAAGTATTGAGATTCTCACTACGCTGTCTCAGTTCCCCTCCCCTCCCAAATAGGAGCTGGACTCCTTGCTTGCAAGCCATTTCCCTCTCTTTGAAATTGAATTTCTGCTTGTTTCCTGACTTCTGTCTCTAGTCTGCTTTGTTCTTTGACTCTGGTCATTCACAGGTTAGAGGCTGGTTCTGGTCCAGTTAATAATCCAATTGTCAGCTGATTCCCAATGGTGTAAGTATTAATAACTGGGATACAAAATCTCAAGGTTCTCAGATCTCAAAACAACCTAAAGTTAAGACTCAGGGCCTTCCTTATATACAAAAAGGAGCTTCATTTCCTCACATGGACTAGATGCTTTCTCTCAGTTTTCTCTGCTTTCAGCATCTATAGGGACCCAAATAGGGTTCATAGGGTCAAAGGCAAAATTCATGTAATCCACATATTAACACTTATTTATTTATATGGAACTCTTTGCATTGATGGAGACTGATTATGGATCCATACTCATGTCAGAGACAAAACTGGTGAGATCTTCAGAGAAAAGATATCCTGGTTCTAGTTTCTAGTTTCAAGAGAGAGTATTCTAGTTCCAGATTCTCTTCAAATCTTTAAGAGAGAAAAGAGTCTGGGAAGAAGATATGTAGAGGAGTCAACACCTTAACCATATTTCTATTCCAGGCTACTTTACTTGAGACTTCAAAGAATTTCCCCTGGGTTAAGATCTGAGATTCTCTTCATTGAATTGAATAATCTTGTTTCCAATGGCAAAACCTATTCACTTTCTATTGCATTGTATATGTTTCCCAGTTTCTGTTTTGTTACTGACTTGGGAAAATGAGTTTACTTGCTATTTACTATATCTGCTCAATGTAAAACTGGCATTTAATGGGAAGAGAGTAAATCACTGGATATACAGCTTGGGAAAGTCCTTCCCCATTCAAGGATGGCAAACGAGCTCAGCTTAAACCTAAAAGTTATTAACCCTGGTCTAACAATATTAAATTAAATATATATTTAATATAACTAATATTTTTTAATTTTAATATTACTTATTTATATTATTAATAAAACTATTGTTAAATTAATAATTGGATTATTAATATATAATAAATATATATTAATAGTTAAAATTAAAGGAGCAGATAGATATAATTTTAATCAGTACCCTCCTATTTATGAGAAAAGCAAAGTGGCAGCCTCTGACCTCAACCTGCTTCTCCTGAAAGAATCAGCCTCTTGTGGAAAAGGGTAGGGAGAGGAGATTCTGCAATATTTATTCATGTCTCCCTGTAACCACATCTAGAGAGACAGATGTGAATACATTTCTATGTGGGTAAAACACATACCTTTTACGCCCAAATTTTTAAGTGGACACTATTCCTTCAGCATGGATTTGTAAAAAGATATTTGTATTTGATGCAAGATGAAAGATGAGTGACAGACTTTCAGTAGGCACTTTGTCTATGAGCATTTAGGTGAAGATCAGTGGAGAAAGTAGCAGAAGCAATTCTCTCATCAGATTATGCTACAGGCCACCTGGAGAAAAAACAAAGATTTAGGAAAGAGTTTAGGAAATAGATCATAAACTCAGGACAGATAAATTAAATAGCAACAAGAGATTTCAACTATCCAGATACCTGTCAGAGCTCTGTTTTTGTTGTTGTTGTTTGTTTTGTTTTGTTTTGTTTTTTTGTTTTGTTTTACCAAAAACAGAGTGACTAATTATTTCTTGATTAATGATAATTTCATTCATTAAAGATAGAGGAAGCAAGAAATTCTATTCAGGATATTATTTTCACAAACAAAAAAGAAGGAACAGATTTCTGGAGGTGGAAATACTGGTAAAAGTTATTCCTGACAGAAGTCAGGAAATTTGGTAACTCCAAGTTACTTGGAGGAAAGTAACTTCTCTCTTCTTTGTGATCTGGGCATAGTATGGTATGCATTCCAGAATTGGGAAGGCAGATTCCAAAGGCTTCAAGATAGAATTCTATGAATTGAAATTCAACAGAGGAGATGAAAAACTTTCAGAAATTGAATTCTGAAGTCACAAAACAAAAGAAGGCGATTCTAAAAAGAAAAACAGGTGTTGCCTAAAGAGACAACTAAGATTTCTAAGATATTAAAGGGGTAACACATCACTTGTCTGAGGCATATTTGCTTCTCAGAAAAATATTTGCTGAGTTAAATCTGACTCAACACTTCATTTGTATGGGGTAAAGTTCTAGCTCAGACTTCTAAGAGCAATGGTATTAAGGCTGACTCAGAGATCAGAGACAATAGTTGTTCCTTTGAAAATGATAAGCTAATACAGAGAGGCTTGGAGAGACTTACATGAACTGATGCTGAGTGAAATGAATAGAACCAGAAGATCGCTGTGCACTTCAATGCTGTATGAAGATGTATTCTGATGGAAGTGGAAATCTTCAACATAAAGAAGATCCAACTCACTTCCAGCTGATTAATGATGGACAGAAACAACTACACCCAGAGAAGGAACACTGGGAAGTGAATGTAAATTGTTAGCACTACTGTCTATCTACCCAGGTTACTTATACCTTCAGAATCTAATACTTAATGTGCAACAAGAAAATTGGATTTACACACATATATTGTATCTAGGTTATACTGTAACACATGTAAAATGTATGAGATTGCCTGTCATCTAGGGGAGGGAGTAGAGGAAGGGAGGGGAAAATTTGGAAAAATGAATACAAGGGATAATGTTATAAAAAAATTACTCATGCATATATACTGTCAATAAATTTTATAATTATAAAATTTTAAAAATAATAAAATAAAATAGAGAATGATAAGCTGCTGTTGTTCAGTAATATTCAGCTTTGTCTAACTCTTTAGACTCTAGGACTATAGGAGTGGTTTTCCATTTCCATCTCTCTGGGATGCCCAGAGTCACAGAACTACTAAGTGTCTGAGATCAGATTTGAACTCAGGATGATGAGTCTTCCTGACTCCAGGAATTCTATGTACTTTTTTTTTTAAACCTAATTTACCTAATTATAGACAGAAGATGATAATTTGGTTGCTCTCACAGAGAGACCCAGCTGCTTAAGTAAGAAAGATTTGAAGAGAGGTGAATGAGCAGATTTTGGAATGGAAAACTATAATTCTCTCTGAATTATCTCTTGTTACCAGGCAAATCGGTTGGTAAATCCAAGGTTGTAGTGTTCTATTTTGACACCTGCTTCTAAGAAGGAAAAGAAATAGAATGTGCTTTCCATTATGATCTGCTGTTCAGAAAAAATAAGGAAAATAGATAACATAAACTGCTTTTGATTCTGAAAAGACAGAAAACTTCTCCGTATTGTCACTGTTATTGCTGAAAGGTAGAGGAGAAAAAGAATCCTAAAATAGGAAAGAATTGCAGTCTTTTTTTTTTTTTTTTTTTTTTTTTTTTTTTTTTTTACTAACTTTAGGGTAAAGATCATTGCCATTTCTTAAAAGAACATAATACTACTTTTTAGTTCCTTTCTTCCATCCATCCTTCCTTCCTTCCATCCTTCCTTCCTTCCATCCTTCCTTCCTTTCATCCTTCCTTCCTTTCATCTTCCTTCCTTCCTTCCTTCCATCCTTCCTTCCTTTCATCTTCCTTCCTTCCTTCTTTCTTCCTTCCTTCCTTCCTTCCTTCCTTCCTTCCTTCCTTCCTTCCTTCCTTCCTTCCTTCCTTCCTTCCTTCCTTCCTTCCTTCCTTCCTTCTCTCTCTTCTTTTTTTTGGAGGGGATACTACAGTTTCTGACAAGAAGTAAGCAAAGCTGAACAGAAGACCACGATTGAAGGCAAAAAATCAGAGTAATATCCCAAGTGAGATTCTGCCCAATGAGGTGTTAGTCAAGGCCAGTTTGGATCAGTTCAGCATCTGTTCAACACAGAAGCTATGGTCATCAGGGAATTTTTATGGACACCTCCTGAGACAGAAAGAGCATATCAAAAGTTGTTCCAGAGTTGTGAATTGCCCTGGCCGCATGTGTTTCTTACATATGTGCTTTACTACCTGGCACTTTTCTCCATGGACACAATTTTGTGGGACAGTGTTATTGAAAACTCTCTCTCTGTCTTTCAGTGCCCCCCCCCTCTCTCTCTCACACACACACACACACACACTCACACACACTCACACACACACAAACATCTCTTCAATTTATCTCTATCTACTGCCTCTCCTTTCCTGCTATCTACAAACATGTTCTACCTCTAAAAAAATCTTCACATGATCTGATCACCACATCAGTCTATCTCCTCTCTTTCATTACCACACTCTTACAAAGAGTTGTCTCTCCATCTCTACTTCCTTCCCACTCCCTCACTCCTCAACCTCTTGCATTTTGGCTTCCTACCTTAACTGCTCAATATAACAGCTTTTTTTTTTTTTTTTGCATCCTCCTAGCCTTCTTTGCAACTTTTCAAAGAATTTCAGAGTAAAAATGGACCCCAAACGTCCATCTAGTCTAATCCATATGTGAAAAATTACTCTTTCTGAAATACACTTGACAAGTAATCATCTTATAAGGTCTCTAATATGGGGAACACTCAATAAATGTTTGTACATTGGATTGCCACCAACTTATCTTCCTCACCATTGTGTTCATAAGATGATGCTCCTTAAAGTCCACCAGTGAATCAGTGTTTCCTTCCATCTAAAGGACAAATTCATGGCTTTCTATTAGTCCTGATCTTCCTGAAGCAGCTTCCATTTCATATCCCTTGGTCTTATCCATAGCTACTACTTGATCATTGATTGGTGATATATTGGTATTAAAACAAATTGCAAAAGGCAAGGGAATTTTTATCTCTAATTTCATTGGTTTAGGGAATTCTATAGGAGCAAATTCCCTCTAGCACCTGATTTTCAACTTTTAGTTGCCTGGGACATTAGGATATTAATTGACTTACCCAGGATCACATAGCCAGCACTTATCAAACAAAAGACTTGAATCAGGACTCAGAGATGAGCTCTCAATCAATTACCCTATTCTACCCATTGCCTATTAAAACCATTCAACACTATCTCATCTGTAAAATGAGAATAATAATAGCATCTACTTTTCAGGATTGTTGGGAGGATAAAGTCAGATAATATTTATAAAGTGCTTTGCAGATCTTAAAGTTCTATGTAAATACTATTAGAATAATTATTGAAATATTGACTCTTTGGGAACAAGAATGACTCTACTAGAGTACATAATGACAACTCCCTTTTTTGACACATTGGGGTTTTACAGTGACTTTACTTGTGGGAGCCCAGTGACATAGGTAGAAGAAATATTGTTTCCATTTTTATAGATGAAAGGCCCAGTGTTTGGAGAAGGGAAGTTGTTTACATCTGAAATTATACAGTTAGTAAATGTTGAGGCTGGAATTTGAATTCAGGTGTCTTGAGTCCAAGCCCAGGGGCTCAGACAGGTAATTTATCTTAACTTCACTTTGTTCCTCACCTATACCATGAAGCCACCAAATTGAATGATTTTTAAGGTCTCTAAATTCTATCAAATGTATGAATGAGCTAGTAATTTCAAATGGAAATGCCACCATATCTTCAAGAGAAAAGTTCTGAAAATCCAAGTTTGATAAGCATTTTTGAATGTAGGAACGTGGAATGTCCACTGAATCTGGGCTCTCCTTTGAGAAGTAAATAAAAGTTCAATTACTGAAACAAAACATTTTAAGTGGGAATTGGTTTTATGAAGGAACATTTATGAAGAAGTAAATGTAGGCTTGAAACTTCCTGATAACTAAATAACAGAGAATTAGAGCTGTCCAGAAGAGGAATTGCCTGCCAAGTTGAATTTCCACTGGAAGTTTTCAACCACAAGTTAAAAGACAATTGTTGGATATGTGGCTAAGGGGATTCTTGATCAGGCATAGAATGGACAAGATGGATTTTGAAGCCCCTCCCAACTCTTTTATTCTTTAAATCTGTGATCAAATGAAAAATATATATGTGAAAGCATTTATTTTGTAAATGGCAAAAAATAATATAGATGTGAGAAATGATTATCTGTCATAACATGGTCATTGTACTTCATAGTCAGTCAATGAGCATGGAAACAAACAAAAAATCAGTTACTGAAACAAAACATTTTATGTGGGAGTTGGTTTTATGAAGAAGCATTTATTTTGAGTTTATGTAGTGCCTAGCATTGTGCTAGGAGCTATTTGATATGTGGTGAGAACTTGTAAGGCCCCTTCCAAACTTGAATCCTGTTATTCTGTGGTATTTCTTTCTACACAACCTTCTCTCTTACATTTTCACAGTCTGCCCCCCAGACTTAAAATGGTTCTTTCATCCCTGCCCTATAGAATCTGTAGCCTTTTAAAACATGTGTCCTATAGGACGCCTTTCCCGATCTATTCCCCCTCCTCCAATTGTTACTGTTTTCTCACAACCACCAAAATTACTTAGGCTTTATTCTGCAAATATTTTGTATATGGTCATCTTACTATTTACTTACTGTGCCACAGTAGATTGTAAACTTCTGGAGACCAGGTAGTTTCTTTTTTGTTTGGGGCACCCCAGTGCTTTGCATAGAACCTGACACATAATAGATACTCAATAAATATTTGATTACTTGAATTCAATCTGGCCTTTGGCTTGCTTTCATGCACCTTCCAGGACAAAGACGATAAAATGATGGAGTGAATGAACCCTCAATGAGGTAAAATATAATTGGACTCAACAAGCTTAGGTTTGAATTTCAGCTCCGCCTCATTAACTATGTGGGCTTGGGTGGGTCCCTTCAACTATGGGTGCTTCATTTTCCTCCTCCGAATCACATTTGGTAATGCCCCCAATTTTCTGCCCACTATTTGTATAAGGCCCTGCCTATACTGCCCATATCTATGCTGAACAAGGGGGAATCAGGGTGAGCTCATGGCCAGCCATGATGGATTCTAAGACTAGCTGATTCTCTGTGGACTACAGCCATTCTCCAGAGGAAACTATGTACTTCTCTGCTCTCTCTTTTGTCATGAACATGTCCCAAGAGGACTTTCCCCAGCCTGTCCACTCTGGGAATTTTTGTTCTGAATTTCCTTAAAGACATCTTACATAGTCTTCCAGACCCACTGCCCTGGGAATCTCCCAGCTTTGACCTTGGCTCACATTCTGTCTACACTTGTGAATGTTTATTTGGAGCTTCTGTCTCTAGGTCCACTGCCTTTGATAAAGATTTTTTTTTTTTTTTGAAGGATCTGCCATGTATAAAAGTGGCCTAAAAATTGGGCATATAGTTTTTGTTTTGTTTTGTTTTTTCCCCTCAGGCTGAGGTTAAGTGACTTGCCCAGGGTCACACAGCTAGGACGTGTTAAGTGTCTGAGATCAGATTTGAACTCGGGTCCTCCTGAATTCAAGGCTGGTACTCTATCCACTGTGCCACCTAGCTGCGGGCATATAGTTCTTATGAAGAATTGATAATCTGTGTGAGAAAATGAGAAATGTACATTTGAAATTAAAAAAAAAAAAACAAAACAGGGAACATACAGTGTCCCAAAAATCTTAGGGAATTTTAAGCTTACATAAGCTCAAATAGCTTAAATAACTTAAAACTGACAGCACAGCTAGAGTAGAGTGCCTGATCTGGAGTCAGGAGAAATTATCTTCCTGACTTCAAATTTGGCCTTAGACACTTATTAGTTGTGTGATCCTGGGCAAGTCACTCAACCCTGTTTACCTCAGTTTCTTCATCTGTAAAATGAGCTAGAGAAGGAAATGGCAAACCACTCTTGTATCTTTGACAATAAAATCCTAAATGAGGTCGTGAAAAGTCAGACACAATTGAAAATAATGACTAAAAAACAATTCAAAACTTCACTATGACTTTAGGAACATCTTGGATAAAATAGTGCTAAATTGTGTGGTACAGACAAGTAGAGAATAATCCTACTTCATGTCTTCCACAACATGACAGAAAAAAACCACAACCTTTTGAAATATTAAAATTCTTTTTTCGCTGTCATAGCACTCATAAAATGAAATTAATTGGATTATTAATAACAATGATAATAATTCCTACATATATAGTACATGCTTTATAAGCTGTTTTCATAACAACCTTGTGAAGTTCTTATTGAAGGTATTATCTCCATTTTACAGATAAAGAAACTAAGACACAGAGGGGGGGATTCACCTGGAGTCACAAAACTAATACATCTTGAAGCCCACATATGAATCCACATCTCTTGACTCTAAATATCCTTCTGCTATATCACATTGCCATGACCTTAAGAAATCTAGTTAATTAAGGTTTTGCTGTAATTGCTTTTTTCTGTCAGAGGTTCTTAATCTAGGTCAATTAAATATTTTAAACAGTTTGATAAATGTGTTTCAATATGATTGACTACTGTTGTAAGTTTATGTATTTAAAAACATCCTTCTGAAAAGGGATCCATAGGCATCATCCCACTGCTAAAGGGGATATATTAAAAAGGTTAAGAATTCACTTTTTTTTTCCTGCTTATAAGACTATAACTTATCCAGCTGGCTAGAGGTCACCTAATTCAACTTCCTCTTATGATAAATGAAGAAACCAAGACTTAGAAATACAAAGCAATTCACCTAAAGTTCTATAATTGTAGACCAAACTCCAAGTATCTAGACTCCAAATACTGTGCTCTTTCCATCATACCACATTATGTATTCAGCCGTCTTGCCTCAAAAACAATAAATTGCATTTATATAATTCTTTAAAGTTTACTTAAAACTTAAAGTTTTATTCATCATGTGGTTTTCTTTTACAAACCAGATGAAAACCCTATTGTCTGATGTGCCCATTCCTTAGATTGAGATGACATTAAGGAGCATGTAATGAAGCATTAGTAAAGTGCTATGTGACCCTGACCCAAAAATAGGCCATGATCCCCAAAATATATGGTTTCTCACTGAAACTACTAGAAGTTCACTTTTACCTCTTTGGCATGTGGGTAACCCTAAAAAGTAGAAGTAAAAACCTAGGAACCCAAAGAAAGAGTGGGGAAAGGACTAGTGGTTTAACATTTTGGGGAGGTTTTTTCTCTTACTGTCTTTTGAAAAGTTTTCATGTGTTGATCTGAGAGAGAAGCCTATAAATAGAACCAAACAAGGAGGAGGAAGAAGCCACTTAGTTTGGCTGGAGGAAGTCTATTTTGAATAGAGGTCTTGCTTGTATGAACAAGGTCTTCAGTGGGTTTTTTCCAGGGGAAAGTTTAAAGTCACCATATTCCCCTCCCCAAAGAGCAAAGTCCCCAGCCTTTTCTTGGGTAGCTTTGGACTTCAGCATTGGGGAACTTCTGGGGTGGAAAATCCCTCCAATGATGCGTATTAGCAATTCATCTGAAATTTATAATCTTAGAAAGGGAAGGGAAGGGGGAAACCTAATACTGAGAAGTTAATAATAGTCACATAGCCAATAAGTATTAAAGGAGGGACTTTAATCCTGTCTTCCTGACTCCAAGACTGGCCCTTATTTAGGTTGCTTTTCTGCTTCTTAAACTCATCAACATTAAACTAAACTTGTTCCTCGGGATTCTTAAGTTCAGGTAGATCTTAAGTCTGTGATTTGTTCTTCCCAACCTCAGTCCTAACAAAAAACGAATGCCATAGAAGTCAGTTATACTTCTTCCTAGCAAAAGATCCTATTGAGTCCCCACTCCTAAAAGAAAAGTGGTCAAAGGCCACTATAGTTGAGAGAACAAATTACTCTAGTCCCAGGGATAGTCAAGATCTAAGAGAAGAAAGTCCTAGAAGGGAAGGACTTGAGCTAGTGGTGATGTTCACCCCTTGTGTCAACTGTATTAGTAGGATGCTAGAATCAAAAGAAGCATACTTTTCAAGGGAGAGATGGACAGTGTCAGGATGATGATTTGGTCACCTATCACTTCCTTATTGAGATTTACATCATTTTTATGGCATAATGGCCAGTACCTCCTTCCACACTCTCCTAAACAGATGTTACTGTATGGCTGCAACCAATGGAGGAAGTGTGATAATGATTAAAAAAAAAAAAAAAAAAAAGCCCTGGATTTATTATCAGAAGAACTAAGTTCAAATCTCAGTTCTGTCATTTACTCCTTACCACCTGCTTAAGTAATTCTGTCACTTCCCATTTGAGCTTCCTTCCCACATCACCAACAGCCTATTGGATGTTTCAAATGGATGACATCTCAAACTCAACATGTTCAATAGTGAGCTCATCTTTCCCCTCAAACCTTCTCCTCTTTCAAACTTCTCAATTTCTGTAGACGGCATCCCCATTTTTTAAGTCTCCCGGGTTTGAAACTTCTGCATTATTGTTCTCTTCTCTTTCTCTTATTTCATCCAGTCAAATGTCAAATCAAACCATTTCTGCTTTCAAAACGATTACATCTAACTGGTTATCTCCACAGTTACTACTTTAAGTCCCACCCTCATCCTCTCTCACTTCAATTACTGCAACAATCAGCCTCCCTGTATAAAGTCTATGAGTAAAGCAGTCCATGCTACATTGCTACTGAAATGATTTTCAAGTGAAGATCTGACCTTGTGACTCCCCTACTCAATCAATAGCTATAGTATCCTATTTCTTCTAAGAGAAAATATAAATTCCTGTCTACCTTTTAAAGTTCTAAACAATCCGACCCCAGTCACTCTTGCCAGTTTTCCAATTTTTTCCCTTCATGCTTCAATCCAGTCAAAGTGACCTTCTCTGTGTTCCTTACACATGGCAACCTCTCTAAGTTGTACTGGTCATCCCTCTTGTCTGGAATGTATTCTTCACCATTGCCTCAGAGGCCCCCTCTTCATTTAAAATGCAGATCAATCATGATCTTTCCTGATACTCCCAGTTAAGCAATTTGTATTTAATTGCTTGCATAGATCTGGATTTATTCTATATATTTATGTATATATATTTTAATTTCCAATAGTATTTTATTTTTCCAGGTACATGTTTGTGTTCCAAATTTTTCTCCCTCCCTTCCTTACCTCCCCCCTCCCCAAGACAGTAAGCAATTTGATATAGGTTAAATATGTGCAATTCTTTAAACATTTCCATATCTGTCATGTTGTGCAAGAAAAAAATCAGATCAAAAGGAGAAAAAAACACAAGAAAGAAAAAAACAAACAAGTAAAAAAGGGGAAAATACTGTGCTTTGATCCACATTCAGTCTCCATAGTTCTCTCTCCGGATGTGGATGGCATTTTTCATCACAAGTCTACTAGAACTGCCTTGAATCACCACATTGTTGAGGAGAACCAAATCCATCACATTAATCATCACATAATCTTGTTGTTACTGTATAGAGTGTTCTCCTAGATCTGCTTTATGTATGTTTTTGTTTTCCCTTTCCCCCACTCCCATTAAAATATGAGCTTCTTACGAGTAGGGATTATTTCACTCTTTGAATTTGTATCACAGGCACAGTAGTGTCTGGGGCACAGTAGGCACTTGATAAATATTTGTTGATTGATTGATTCCTACCTATATCATCTTGGTCAACTCAAATAAACTACTCGCTAGGTTTCTTTTTTTGACCTCCAAGGTCTCATCCAACTCTGTCCTTACCCCTCTCCCTTGAAATCTCACCTTTCAAGTCAAATCTAATTTATGGGGAAAAATTCCCTTGCCTTGTCTTTCATGCAACTCTGGCTGACTGTTCTTATGAGTAGTTTTGATTGAGGGAACTTTTCTCGAACTGAAAGGTCAGCCCTAGAAAATGACAGTGCAACTTTGTTATCTAAGGAAGAGCTCATCATTGGCATAGATCCTGATGACTTCTTCCCTTAGAGGAGGAAAGTTTAGCCAGATTTTTTTTTCTTTAAGAGTTTCCAGGTGTATGAAAAGGGACAGGAAAACATTTTCTATAGCAAATGTCAGCATATTTGTCTTACCTCCTGATGACCTCTTAGACAGTTGCCTGGTGATTATGGGGGGACCTTTTCACAGCAGGTCTGAGATAGTGAAGCTAATTTGTAAGTAGAGTTAATATCTAGTCTCCTGAAGGGAGAAGGATGGGCAGTCATGTCCCAACTTTGACCTTACAATGTTCATTTTCTCCAAATTCATCTGGTTCTTTTTTCCTTTATAATGCATGATGACTTTTTTTTTTTTAAAGTACGGCAAATATTTTCCTCTTTAAATCACCCTACCAAGAATCAAATTATTGAGTGAAACTGCCCTGAATATACTCTTTAAAGACCTTGAGTCAGCTCCAGTCCTGTTTGACAAAGTTTATGAGTAACACAGTGGCTTGCTTCCCCAGAAGCTTTTGGCTCATAAGCAGAGACAAGTGGTTTGATTTTTCATTTAATAAGAGAGGGTGCCTTCCACACTTCCCAGGAGCCCATGTATTAAAAGCTGGTGCATACTGTGAACTTGGAAATCAGAATTCTGACCAGTTTTTCTCCTAAATACTGAGAGACAAGTGGAAGGGGGAGTTTCATATCATCTTAGAAAATGGTATTGGAAGCATGTTTATCAAGTTTACAGATGAGACAGAATTAACTATGGGGAATATGATTCAGTTATAGAATGGTGGACTGACTGTAAGAAAATAAAATATGAAATCCTGCTTTTAGGTTCAAAAATCAACTAAACAAGCCCCAGTTAGAAGAAGCCCAGTTTGACAGCAGTTCAGATAGAAAACAAAACACCTAAGCATACTCATTGACAATGAACTAATAGTGTGACATGTCTACTTAAAAAGATAATCTTAGTCCCTGTTAATAAAAGCAATGTCCATATCAAGAAAATCTAAATATTATGATCATTCAATGTGATAGCCATACTACATCTGGATAGTTACATTTAATAATGGGGCAGGAAAAAAGGTATGTGTGTCACATACCTTCTATTTGATCTGTGAATCTCTGGTTAAGGACATGATGTTGGGGAAGGGACATGCTTTGGTTTTTACCTAGTCAAACCAGAAATATTCCCTAGCTCAGTATTGTAGTTGGTGGTTTTGAACAGGAAATGTCTGAAGAACCCTAACTTCAAAAAGGAAGATAGGGAGTTCCCTCGAATGGAATCTGACTGTTGTAGTGGTTTGGAGGGTGAGAGAGGGGATGGGAAAGCATTCAACCAAGAAATCTTCAGCTTTAGTAAACCGATGGAATGATTTTTTGACAGAGAGGCGATGAACTAAATATATGGAATGAGACACACATTTTTTGGCCATGATCGATGTGAGAATTTGTTTTACTTGACTATGCATATTTGATAGAAGGGCTTTGTTTTGTTTTCATTTTTTTCCTGGGAAGAAGGAAGGGAAAATGGAGAAAAATAAATGTTTGATAACTGAAAAAAATAAAATTATAGAGACAGCTTGAGGAGTGATGGAAGTCTTGACTCAGCCACTATTCTCATCTGTACCCAGTGGGGATTGCATATATTTATATCACCACTTCACCATGGTGCCAATAAATTTTAAGGGACCTTAAAATACCCTTTGGGAGCTCCAGCTGGTCCAAACTATCTGCTTGGCCATTCAGAGCCCATAATACCTGTAACATTTATCTGTAAACTACCTATTTTGCTTTTCTGCAAGAATTCAAGGTGTTGACATGGGTCTGCTAAGCAAGCCCTACATGGTATATGACCTAGATAGGATGTAGATCATTCTTCCCAACCCCTTGCCATTAGAGGAGAAAAGTTCAGCCAGATTTTTTTTTGCTTTAAGAGTCTCCAGGTGTATGAAAAAGGACAGGAAAACATTTTCTTAAGGGAATGTCTGCACATTTGTCTCATCAACTGGTGAACTCTTAGTTCAGTTGGTGAATATGGGAATACTCTTTCATAGTAGGTCTGAGATAGTGAAGCTAAATTCAGCAGGGAAATGATTTTTTAAAAAAGAATCTTTAAGACTCTTCCTGATCTTAAAGCCTTGGACAAAAAAACCTTAACTTTTCTGGGCCTTGGTTTCCTCATCTGTAAAATGAAAAGTTGGAGACAGCTTAGTACTGTGGAAAGAGCCCTTAATTTTGGAATGAGAGGGTCTGGCTTCAAATTCTGTTTCTGATGCTTCCTCTGTGTGTAACTCTGGGCAAATCACTTCCTATTATTGGACCTCAGTTTTCTCAACTGGAATGCAAGGGGCCTAAAATGTAAAGAATTAAAGAACCTCTGAACTTCCTTCCAGCTATAAATCTGTATTACAATTTGGACTCATGATATTTAAGATTTTTTTCCAATTCCAAACATTATGATCGTTTAAAGTTTTTTAAATTCACCTTCATAAGATCTAGAAATAATTCTCACCTTGTTAATCCCAAAGAAGAAAAAACCTCAATGGTCCCTCATATAGCTAGAAATTTAAAAGCTCAGGCACTGATGGACAGTTAAAGGCAGTTAAAGCTGCAAGGGCAGGTAGGTGACCCAGTAGATAGAGCACTGGCCATGGAGTCAGGACAATCTGAGTTCTCTGGACTAGTAACTTAACCCCAATTGTCTCAGAAAGAAAAGGTTGGTTGAAAATTTAATTTCCCAATGATCATGTTATATACTCCTCACTAACATCAGAAGATTAATATATTTCAGTTAAATGATGATTGATAATATCAGCTTTGTATATCTAAGAATAGTAAAAGTTAGGTAAGTAATGTCTTCCTATTCCTTACAATAAGAAAGCCTCAATTATTAGAAATAAATTTTATGTTTTAGTGCAAAGAATTTCAATAAACTACTTGCTCCCTCCAGCATTTCATCTATAAATTATAAACACTACATGAACCTGTTCTGTCAAGGTTCTTGTTTGCCCTGTCTTGAACTTCAGCATTGTGTTATGCCTTGAAGACAATATTTCAAATCCACTTCCCTGTATTAGCCAATAATTTGTTGATTTCCAAAACAACAACGCTCAGAATTACTGAATCTCAGAGCTATAAAGAATATAAAAGTTACCTAATACAAAATTGAACCTGACCAAGAATCCCTTCTGTGACAGATTGTCCTCTCAACAAGGAGCCATTCAGCTTTGCTTGGAGACTTCTATTCCATTCTATTCTATTCTATTCTCTCAAGGCACCCCATTCCACTTTTGGCTTCTTGTAATTAGTAAATAGTTGTTATTTATATCCATCCTACATCTGTCTCTTAAGATGTAACACCTTCCTCGGTTTCTTCAATCAATCAATATCATCTTCAATCAATCTCACATAATTAAGAAAAGCCCCATTCAATTTTTTTTCTTTTTTTCCCATTCCATTTTTTAAACCTTTTCTATCCCAGGATCTGTGTGTGGATATTTAGAGCAATTCAAATTTTGTAACTGCACTACCAGCAGATCCATGGACTAGCAGCAAGAATCATAAATACAAATAACAGTGTCTTTAAGCCAGAAAAGTAAATAAATAACAAGGGAAAGTCAAACAATAGAATCCTTTTCTGATCCTCATGTACAAAATGGTACATTTCATCACAGACTGTCACAGCAAGATGACTCCCCCAGGTAACTCAGGCTCCTAAGTAAAGATGAATTGTGGATTAATGCATGCCTTAAGTCCATTTTCTGCCTCTAAAGATGCTGCTGCCATCTGCTGGACCTGATGCTTTAACTTCTTCCTTCAAGGAATGTTACCATTCTGCTCTGGGCTAATAAGCCTGAGGATGAACCAACATGTTTTTAGTTCTTTAGTTAGACAGATCCACCAAATCCAGGTAACAATCAGGATCTTTTTGTACATTATGTCTCCCTTGATGGGAAGTCTCCCAGCTCTCCTAGTTAGTTTAGGGAAAACTAATGAATTCCTTCTTATTCTTTATCATACCCCTGAAAGCTAATTAGATTTATGCATCAAATCAGCAGAGACATATATTGAAAATGCAATTCAGTATAATTTTATTCATCATAGTGTGGACTTGACTTCTCCGTAGCTCAGTTGATTTTAATACAAATTCAGTTGCAGAAGGAATAATCCCAGGGCATAAAGCCTGATGGATGAAGACACTGAGATAGTCACACCAGTGCTAAAGAACCCAAATGATTAATGGGAAGGAACTTTCAAAAGTAAACACACTGATGTGAGTTCTTTAATTATAGAATGCTTTTGAGTCTGAAATAATAGTCATCTATCTGGGTTCACTGCCTATAAACCTGGTAGTATTGAACTGGAAGAATATCCCCAAAGGGAATACTACATATATTTTGAGGTAATTTAATTGATCTGGGTCCTTTCTCCACCAGCACAGATTGTATTTGCCTTCCATGGCTCCACTGCTACATAGCCTCCATCTGTTTCCAAGGTTAAAAAAAAAATCATCACCTGGTGGCAGGGACATGCTTAGAACTTACCATTAAATTTTCAGTGTGAACATTTATATACAAGAAAAAATTAAGAGTTTGGTTTACTATTTTATTACTTGTCTAGACTTTAGAAAATTATGAGGAAAATATTAGTCATGTAGATTAATCTTTAAAAAGCATCATATTACTGAGATCTATGTCAGGAAGAGCAAAAACAGAAAAAGAAAACTATAGATCAATTTCTCTCATGAATATTAATGCAAACATTTTCAATAAAATACTAGTGAGATTACAATAATATGTTACAAAGATCATACATTATGGGAATACAGTGGGAATTATATCAGGAACTCAGGACTGATAAAATATTAGGGAAACTATCAGCATGTTTGATCTTATCAATAACAAAAACAACAAAAATCATATGATTATCTCAATGGATAAGGAAAAAGCTTTTACCAAAATACAGTACTTATTTCTCTTAAAAACACAAGAATGCAGATAAATAAATGGAGCTTACTTAAAATGACAAATAATATTTTTCTAAAACTATCAGCAAACATTACCTATAATAGAAATAAGCTAGAAGCTTTTTCAGTAAGATCAAGGGTGAAGCAATGATAGGTGCCACTATTATTTAATATTATAATCAAAATGTTAGCTATAGTAATAAGAGAAAAAAGAAAATTAAAGGAATTAGGCAATGAAGAAACAAAATTATCACTCTTTATAGACCACATAATGAAATACTTACAGAACTCTACAGAATCAATTTAAAGATTTATAGAAATTATTAACAACTTCAGCAAAGTTGTAGGATATAAAATAAACTCACACAAGTCATTAGCATTTCTAATATTACTAAGAAAATACAGCAGCAAAAGATAGAAAGAAAAATTCCATTTAAAATATCTTCAGGCAATATAAAATATAAAATAAAATACTTGGAAGTCTCCTTGCCAAAACAAACCCAGGAATTATATGAACATAATTATAAAACACATTTCAAATAAATAAAGGCAGATCTAAACAATTAGAGAAATACTAATTGTTCATGGGTAGGCTGAATCAATATACCAAAAATGACAATTCTAACTAAATTTAACTTACTTATTCAATACCATGCTAATCAAACTACCAAAAAATTATAAAGCTAGGAAAAAAAAACTATAACAAAATTCATCTGGAAGAACAAAAGGTAGGGAATATCAGGGGAATCATTTTGAAGGTAGCCAAGCAGTACCAGATTTCAAACTGTTTTACAGAATGATGATCGTCAAAACAATCTGCTACTGGCTAAGAAATTAGAGTGGTGGATCAGTGGAATTGATTAAGTATACAATATAAAATAGTAAATGACCATAATAGTTTAGTGTTTAGTAAAGGAAAAGATTCAAGCCTTTAGGGTAAGAACTCACCATCTGATAAAAATTGCTAGAAACATTGAAAAATAGTTTAACAGAAATTAGGTATGAATCAACAACTCACAATGCATGCTAGGATAATGGATACATGATTTAGATATAAAAGGTGATATCATAAGCAAATTATGGGAGCATGAAAAATTTTACCTATCAGATATATGGATCAGAGAAGAATGTATATTCAAATAAGAGATAGAGGATGTTATGGAATGTAAAATGGATAATTTTGATTAAATTAATTTTGCACAAAGAAAACTAATACAGCCAAGAATGAAAGGAAAGCAGGAAACTTGGTGGGGGGGAGAGAATTTACAGCAAATTTTTCTTAATTTCTCAAACTAGAGAGAACTGAATCAAATTTATAAGAATAAAAGTTGTCCCCAATTGATAAATGGTCAAAAGATATGGGCAACCAGTTTTTTTTAAAAAGGCATCAAATCTATCTATTATCATATGAAAAAAATTATCCAAATCAATATTGATTAGATAAATGTGAACCAAAATAACACTGAAGTGCCACCTCACACCTATCAGGTGGAACAAATATTGGAGGATATGTGGATTTGTGGAAAGACTGGAAAACTAATGCACTATTGGTGGATTGTGAACTACTCTGGAGAACAATTTGGAATTATGCCTAAATGACTATAAAATTGTGCATATCTTTTGATCTAGTAATACAACTTCCATCAAAGAAAAGTGAAAAGATTTATATGTACAAAAATATTTATAGCAGATCCTTCTGGGGTGGTAAAAGATTGGTAATTGGGACACTGCCCATCAGTTGGGGAATGGTTGAACAAGTTGTGATATATGATTGTGATGGAATATTATTGTGCTAGAAGAAATAATGAGCAGTCAGATTTCAGGAAAACTAAAAAGATGAACATGATTGTTGCAAAGTGAGGTGAGCAGAGTCAGAACATTGTACACAGAAACAATAGTTATGATGATAAACTGTGAATGATTTAGCTATTCTCAGTAATACAATAATCCAAGCAATTCCAAAAAAAACTTGTGATGATAAATGTTCTTAATCTTCAGAGAAAATAACTGATAAAACCTGATGTGCATTAAAACATACTTTTAAACTTTATTTTTCTTGGGGATTTTTGTCTGTTTATTTTGTAATATGACTAATATGGAAATGTTTGCATGGCTGCGCATGTATAATCTGTAGCAAATTGCTTGCCTTCTCAGTGAAGAGAGGGAAAGAATTTGAAATTCAAAATTTTTTAAAAGAATATTAATTTTTATGTATAATTGAGAAAAAATATATCATAAATACATTTTCCTTCCAGAGAGCTGGTTGTTAGACATTTACCAACACACCCCTGCCTGGTGACCAGATTTTTTGAAAAATAACCCTCTCTATGTTTCATTGGCCTCAGGCAACAGACATAACTTGACATAATGTGTGCCCTAGTAGCCCCTACTTGCATAATCTTCCAGAAACCAGTCACTTTGATCCTAAATTGAGACACCAGAACAGGAATTTAGTGAAATTGTTAGTCAATTACTACCTGGCATTATTAGTTATCCCTTTATATCCTTTTTTATTATATCACGCATGACCAACTAGATTGCAGGGGTTTGTTGGCAAATATTTAACAAGTTCTCTAGAGAGAGAGCTTTAAAGTTTACTATACATTACTAACATTTCTCCATTACTTTCTTAGGCCTAGATAATCAGTGAAACAATCAATTAACTCCCAACCTGTTATTTGCCAATTGTTAAAATGTATATGCTTGCACTGAAAATTCAATAGTCTCTTTCAAGACAGATTCAGCACACCCTTGACTAAAAGCTGCCTGATCTATCTAGACATTTTGCCATCTGCCCTGCTCTCTTAACTATAGCATTCCCTTCTGAAATTCCACCCTGACACTCCTTTCTACCTCTTACTCTTGCTTTGAGAACAATAATCTTTTATTTTTTAAATTAATTTTGTTCTTTTAATGGTATATTAACTTTTAAAGTTACAAGTAAAGATGGTTTTCACATTCATTTTTGTAAGATTTTGAATTCCATTTTTTTCCTCTCTCTCCCTTACCTCTCCCTCTCCTCTCTTCCTTACCTCCCCTCTCTTCTCTCTCTTACCTCCCCTCTCCCCAAGAAAGCAAGCAAACTGATATAGATTATACAGATATAATCAATTTATGACATATTTCCATATAAATTATGTTGGGAAAGAAAAAATCAAAACAAAGAGAAAAACTACAAGAAAAACAAAAACAACAAAACACCCAACAACAACAACAAAAAGTGAAAATACAAGCTTTGATTCACCTTCAGGCTACATAGTTCTTTTTCTGGATGCAAATGACATTTTCCATCCCAAGTCTACTGAAATTGTCCTGTATCTCTGTATTTGAGAAGAGATATAATTCAATCTTGCTGTTACTATGTACAATGTTTTCCAAGTTCTGCTCACTTCTCTCAGCATCAGTTCATTTAAGTCTTTCCAGGATTTCTGAGATCAGCCTGCTCATCATTTCTTATAGAATAATGGTATTCCATTCCATTCATAATTTAGAAAGTCATTCTTCATCTGGGAACAATATTGCTATGGGAAAGCATGTGACAACTGATTGTCCTAAGGTTCCATTCACAATCATTAATCAAAACTTCCTTCTCAAGACAAATGTGCTGTAATTCTCCATCACAATGTTAAAATGTAAGCTCTTTAAAACTGTCTCATTTTTGTTTTTATATTGCCAGAGACTAGTGCCTGACATATGGTGGGTGCTCAATAAATTATTTTTCATTCGTCCATTCATTCATTCATTCATTCATTCATATAAATAGTCAATAAATATTTGTTGATTCTCTTATTCCCTGATCTCATTAATTCAAGGAAGAAGATTCTTCTAAAGATCTAAGATTGGTGATATTTAAATACTTTGCCATCTTCATAGTAGGGATGAACAGATGCACATTTATTTTGTGGGTTCCATAATGTCCATGAGTCTCTTGATACAAAATAATTTTTCCATGCTCCAAATGAAACAAAAACTATAAAGCTTTAAGAAAACTGCCAAGACTCATCAAAGCCCTCAGCTTGCAATGACTTCTTTTCAATACTGGCCACTAATTCAGAGGAAATAATTTTTGTAGGTTTCTAGAGGATTTTAAACAAAATCTTGACATCTAAATTCTGTACACTATTATTTGGATTCAGAATTATAGTAATCCTGGTTTTAATAACATTGAGAGGAAACTAGTGGCAGAATCTGCAAGCATGTCAAGCCGTGATTGGAACAGTTTCTCAGAAAAGGTTTCACAAAGGAAATCAATAGGAAGGCCATCTGTGCCCTGGGCCTTTGCATCTCTCAATTGTCTAATTGCTCTTAATACTGTACTTTACTAAGGTCAATAGGGGCACCCAGCAAAGAGGTTAAGTGGTTTGTAAGTGAAGGCAAATTAATCTCATCTAACAATTTTTAATAGCGTTGTAAAAGTTCTCGGGCTCTTTCCCCTGATAGTGATTGGGCTGCAGATTTGGACCCGAGAGCTTCTGAAAACACTTGTTTCTCTTTGCCTCAGGATTCAGAATCTGAACACCAGAAATGCATGTAGAATTAAGGAGGGATCTTTACTGGTCTGGATTTATCTTTTGTCATTGTAATGGCACTATATATTGATCAGTTTTAGAGGCAACCAGACTTAGCCCAGATTATTCTAACTTAAAAATAATGGATAGCAAATGAGATTTCTTTGGGAGAAGGAACTCTGGGCAGAGGAAATTCCCCCTACTTGTATGGGTCAGCACCTAGTTTTAAACTTACAGTCTTATAGAATTGCCAAGAGCACTGAGAAGCTGTGACCTAGAGCCACAGAGCTAGATGTCAGAAAGACAGAACTCAGATCTTCCAATTTCTTGACTTTGAGGGCAAATGGATACTCACTGAGCTACATTGTCTCAGCCTATATTTTGTAGGAGAATAGAGGGAGATTGTAGTATGTGGAAGAAAGAACAAAGAATAGGTTTTTTTTTTGTTTTGTTTTGTTTTGGTTTGGTTTGGCTTGTTTGTATAGGAAACAATTGTCTCCAACTTGTTGAGGGTCACATAATTAATAAGTTTCTGAGACCATATTTGAATTCAGGTTCTCCTGACTCCAGGGCTGATACTCTATCCCCTGTGCCACCTAACTGATTTGAAGAATAGGGTTATAAATCATCCTTCTTTACCATTTTTTGGGCCATGTCTAACTATTTCTCTGGCTCTAGTCCTGTGAAACTCTATTTATCAGCTCTGCTTTCCTGTTTTTATTTTTCATTATCTACTGGTTATAGAATCAGCTTTGCAATCAGGAAAGTTGGGTACAGATCCTGCCTCTGACACATAATGGTTTAAGTGGCTTTGATTAACTTAAGTGCCCTAAAAGTTGCAAAGCATGTGCACATTGATGTTGGCAGAAATAGGTGTGGGTTTTTTTAATTCAACAATAAAAATCAGCATTTTAATCCAAACAAAACAAAAACCTCCCAAATCAAAGATTCTAAAAATACTTCAGAATTTAGAAATAATATATTCATACATCTCCCAGATGTAACAGACAAGAGTCTAGCCTTTGATCTGAAGTCACATTGCTTGGGATTGAAGCATGACAAAAGCATGGCCATGGGTTACTTCAGATGACATACCCAACATGACGTTATCTATTGTGCATGAAGACTGAAGACTTGTGACTCTCCATCCTTGAGGCAGGTCTTCTGAGAACTGTTAGGTTTGTTTGTTTGTTCTGCTAGAAATGATAGTTTTGTCTTGGTCCAGCCAAATGTTTTTACTTAGCTCCCCCTTGTGACAAATAAGTTATAGGGCTAAGTATCATAGGGCTCTAATCTGGGACCGTGGGACAGTTCTCCTTTGTGTGAAGGTCTACTGGATAAAGGAGTCCTATACAGTCCAGCTAATATAGCCCAAGTCCAAAGGGAATATGGCTCTTTGTTATTACCGGAAACACTGTAGACGTGTTTGTGTCTACAGGTTTTCAGGTGATGTAGTTTTATGGTGGTATTGAGTGCATAATGGAGAAACCAAGTATTTCATTCCTGTAGACTGACCACAGAGCCCAATTTATCTTTGAAAAATTATACTTTTATTTCCAACTTAAGTTAACTTTATTTTGTATTTTTTTATTTTTATCTGAGTCTGTCTTTCTCAAACAGTTTTGGTTAGGCTGTTTGATGAAACCTATAAAAACCCTTCTCAGAATGTTTTTAAATGCACAAAAATATGCATAAGGATCATGGATTTTTATTGTTTTTTATTTTATTGATAATTTATTTTATCATGTATTTATTGAAATTCAATTGTTAAAAATAATTTTTAAAGTTCATGATTCCACTTGCATCTACTTACAGACAACTTGGGTGTTCATGGTTAAGAATCCCTGCTTTAGATAGATGATATGAAATCTATTGTCACATCATACTTCTGTTCCAGCATAGAATTTAACTTCAAAGAAAGAATGAGAGGCAGCTCGAAATGGTGGGCAGAGAATTGGCTTCTCAAGGGCAACGATCTATGTCCAAGTCTGGTCTCTGACTCTTAATGGTTCTATGACCTTTGAGCAACCTTTCAATGTCCCAAGCAATTGTCTAGGATTAAACTGCCCACAGTGGCAATCCTGTATTACTAGAGGGAGTTTCTTCCTTAGAGGTCTTCTATATTCATGAAATCACAACTACAAATCAGAAAAAAAAAAAAAGGGGGGGGGGAGACTGAGAGAAAACAAGCAATTTCTCCTCCCCCTCCACAAAGTGATTGATATGGGAAATAGAAATTCCTTATAAAGGTAAGATCTAAGTCTCTTTTCAATCTTCCCATAGCCATGATCATGTAAACTGAATACTAATGCAGAGAAGACATTTGTGGTAAAAATGAAGCTGTTATTCATATCTCCAGGAAACATATATATATATATATATATATATATATATATATATAATCTATATCTTATCAACTATGTCAAGAACTTAACATGGCAGGAATGTCTATTTTATCAAACTGTTTCTTAATCACTTTCTTTGAGGCTATGATTAAAGTCCTGTAGTTTAAGAGACTGAGTCTGATATGTAACCTAAATGGTGAATTCAGAAAGTTTATAAGTGTCTGTATGACACCATAAGGACAATACACATGTTATTTTTATTTTATTTTTTTAAGAATTAAGCTATTTGGGATTAAATATATAAAGTCAAAGGGTCTGAATTTAAATCCTGACTATGCAACTTTATGCCTGTGTGAATTTAGGCAATTCATTTCACCACTTTGGTCTCAGTTTCCTCATCTGTACAAATGGGGTGGATAGACTAAATGGTTAGTAGTTACATCTATGATCCTGTGTTCTATTTCTTCTGTCTTTGAGAGTTCATTTCTGCTCATGCTGTTCATCTTGTCTGTAATATACTGCATAAATCAAAATAAATCTATTTGAAATCTACAGAATGGAAGCATTCCATTATCCATCATATTCTTCCAAGCTCAATCTCTGTCATCCCATCTCTTTTAGGATGGCTTTTTCATGATTTTCTCACTATCAATAGCATATCTCCTATTTCCTCTGTTATTGTATATCTCAAGTAGCCATGCTTTTACCAGCATGTTTATTCCTTCCATTAATGCAGATCACACTTCCTTCTACTCCTTTTCATAAATTCCTCTAAGATATTGGGACTAAAAGCTCTTGGCAACTAAATTTCCTTTGATGGACCTGTCTTAGACTTAGCTGAACAGGTTTTTAGACAGACTTGTTAGTCTGTAATTGAGTCCATATTCAAAACCCTTCCAGCTTGACTGGATCTGCCCAGAGCCATAACTAGTCAGTCTTGTACTAATTCACTTTCAAATCAACTTTTGAAGATTTGATTTTTCTGGAAAGCTCCCTGGACACTGCTCTACAAGTAGGGAAAGGGATTCACCTTGACTAGCTAAGTGGATTAGAGTAGCAGCCCTAGAATCAGAAAGATTTGAGTTCAAATGTAGCTTCAGACAGTTACTATCTCTGTGAACTTGGGGAAATCACTTACCATCTGTTTGCCTCAGTTTCCTCATCTGTAAAGGAGGAATAATAACAGTCTACATTAACAGGGTTGTTACAAGAATCAAATGAGATGACAATTGTAAAGGTCTTAGTACTGTGACTGATACATAGTAAGTGCTGTATCATGATGATGGTGATGGTGGCAACAAAGTATAAAAAGTCATTTACCAAGGCAGCAACATTGGGTATTTTAATCAGTTGTTATACTTACTTACTAGGGGTTAAGCATGATTTCTAGAGCCTTGTAGCAAAGTTTCAGTTGCCTTACACTAGTTATGACTTGGGACTTACCAGAGCCTCCATGCTGCTGACATAAAGGAATTTAGCTCTTGATTAAATGGGAGAGCTTTCACAGTAGGAATCAGATTTTGGTTTTGGTTAGGGTTTTTGTTTGGGATATTTTTGACTCTCTATCCCCAGCACCTAGCACAGTTCCCGACACAAAATAAACATTTAATAAATGCTTATTGATTTATTGATTGGTTTCATTGGTCTGTAGTTCTTTTCATGTATATATTTTATTTTTGCAACAACTGAAAACTCCTTGAAAGTAGAGACTCTTTTTTTATACCATCTTTATATGTCTGGGAGGATTTGAGAAAGGAGACGGGCACACAATATGTGCTTAATGAATTGGTTTATAGTCTACAAAAATTCCACAAAAGCTTTGGTATATATGGAGTGAGATGAATTCATTCTGCCATAGGAGGGCACTAGTGTACCTAAGCAAATTTTTATGCACATGAGTACAAAACTATTGCACTTTGATTTCAAATGTAGAAATGTACTCTTTAAATTTGCATAATTTTTAGTATGCTAATAATGTATGCACTGTGATTAGGCTATGAAAATACTTGCAAGCACTCTGTCCTACTTCTTTGTTGACTGACAATTTCCATACCATTTAAAAGATATTTATGTGAACAGTTGGTGTCCAAGTTATTTTTAACCATATCCTATAGTTTAAACTATGCCGTAATTTTTTTTACCTGCTCTAGTTATTTGTCATAGTCTGTATTAAACTATATAGCATCTTAATTTATTATCCATAGAGGACAGAATGAACTAGAAACTAACAAAAATGAAATAACTTGCTTCAGACCTTAGCATCTGAAATTCCATTTGAAATACTAAGAATTAACTATAATAGTTTGTAGTCAATAGTATTTGGATGGTTGCAGAAGAGCAGAACATCTTTTTTTTTCCTTGTCCTTACCCAATTATTGGTCAATGCCCACAAGACTCTATCTCATTTTTTTCATGGAATTCAAAACTTACTTGCTTCTTTCAGTACTTAAATCTTCTCCTTGATCTTATATCACATCTCTTTGCCAAACTCTATCATCAGCTACCGAGTCATACTTCAAATCAAACCCTGCCTCTAGTCTCTTTGCTTAATTTACTGTCTTTGTTCACCATCTCCTAGCTCTGGATTACCTACCCATTTATTACCTCTTGTCCCCTCTCTTCCCAGGCTCAATTTTCCCTGTTTTCTGGCTTGAGAAGTCTTAGTTAGCCACAACAGAAAGCTCGGAAACAATTTTTAAAGCCAATGTTTCTGGTAAAGGCTTCATTTCTAAATTATATAGAAAACTGACTCTAATTTGTAAGAATAAAACAAGTCATTCTCTAACTGATAAATGATCAAAGGATGTAAACCTACCATTTTTGGATGAAGAAATTAAAGCCATTTCTAGTCATATAAAAATGCTCTGAATCATTATTGATTGGAGAAAATATTCTGAGGTACTACTTCATACCTCTCAGATTGACTAAGATGACAGGAAAAGATAATTAAAAGTCTCAGCCTAAAGTAAGTTCCCTGCTCCAAAGCCTTTGGAGGTTTTATCCTCAGCTCCCTCTACAAGTGGAACTAGGAAAGAACATTTCATTGACCTGGAAAAAACTTTTCATGGAGATCAGGAAGCAGTTTTTCAACTCTGATTTAAGGTGCTACAGGAAATTAGGCATTAAGGGATAGTAGCAATGGTAGTTGTAGACAGAAGAAAGCCTGGCCAGTCAAATTTCTTCCTGGCCCTGAACTTTTTCAAGATAGGCACCCAATCTTACATTCATATAAAAGTCAGTTGGTAGCAGACTGATAGCCAGGCACAGAGGGAAAATAAATTCTCTAACTTTAATGAGTCCTCCACAGACTATTTTCCCTTTTCTGAAAGGATCTGGCTATAAGTCTACCTTTCAGGTTTATTTTGTCCACAGGCATCCTTGCTACATCAAAAAGAAATTGAGGAAGATCCATGCCATGTTGGGTGGACCCTCTGTATTGCACAAGACAGGCAGGCAAGAAAAGGTTTCATTTTGCATCTTTAGAGAGAATATCTACATTTATGGGACCAAAAACTATTTGAATGAAGTTAATTATTTCTTCATAATAAATGACGTATGAACACGTGTATTGCCAGACTGGAAAAGGGGAGTGAAAGTGAAGGTTAGAAGTGAGTATATGTATATGTGCTGGGGGATGGGTGGGCCATCCATCCTGTTACTTGCTGACTCCTAAAGTAAGGAACAGTGGTTAGCTCAGTCCCATTGTAGTACCAATGAAAGTAACTCAGCTCCTCCAATTATAATGACCAAGATTAGTCTTGGAGAGAAATGAGAAAATGTACCTTTTTCCCTTCATAGGATATACAATATTGCATATAATTTTTTTATTAAAACTTTTGTATTTTCATGGATAATTTTTCAATAAAACCTTGTGCTCCAAATTTTTCCCTCCTTCCTCCCACTGCTTTCCTTAGATAGCAAGTAATCCAATATATGTTAAATATGTTAAAATATATGTTAAATCCTATAAGTGTAAACATATTTATACAATTATCTTGCTGCACAAGAAAAATCAGATCAAAAAGGGAAAAAATGAGAAAGAAAACAAAATGCAAGCAAACAATAACAAAAAGAGTGAAAATGCTATGTTGTGAACCACACTCAGTCCCCATAATCCTCTCTCTGGGTGTAGATGGCTCTCTTCATCACAAGATCATTGGAACTGGTCTGAATCATCTCTGCATAGACCTTCAAATGCAATAGAAGTGTTGGTTTTTCCAAACTGCTTCTCTCCCTACACCCTCTTCTTAAAAATCTTTGTCATAAAGGATAACTTCCTGGAAGGAAAAAAAGGATAGATATTTTCAGAAATTCATGCTATTAAAAAAAACAAAAGGGCTTATTTTTTTTTTTAAGATTGAAATAACAATCCAATTTTTTTGCATTCTTGCAATTTTAAATAAATTTAAATAAATTTTAAATAAAATTTGGGGGACGTTTTATTTTACATTAATTCTGTTTCCCATTGTATTTCTCTCCCCACTCCCAAAAAAATTATTTTAAATAAAAGTTAAAAAAAAAAAAACCAACAAAACCCTCCACAATAAACCCAAAGTTCCAGATGTCGAAAAAATTGCCTTGCTATCCTCAGCATTTCCACAAAGCAAGACCTATTAGTCTGGTCTGGGTCTTCTCCCGCCTCCCGTCCCTGAATGCACCCATTCTCCCGGCCACTCTCTCCTTTTCAGTCTGCCTCTCTCTGTTCCACGCAGTCAGGCAGGTGGGTTCCTAGCAGTCTCACCCTCCCACGCTGCAAAGCTTTGCCCAGGCTGCCTGCTGGGAGTGAAATTGACAAGTATAGCGTGCTCTTACTCAATTTCACTCACAGCAGGTAAAGTACTTCCGACCGGCGGAGCAGCTCTGCGGACTTCCCAGTTTCTAGCCCAGGGTGGCCTGCTTAAAAAAAAAAAATTAAAAAAAAATAAATAAATAAATAAAAAAGCTCACAACACCTTTACTAGTTTCCGAGATCCATCAGAGTCCGTGCTCTATTTTGTGACTCCCTCCCACTCTAGGCACGAATCATTAAAATGTCAAGCCCGGGGTAGTCACTCTCGACACTCTGCAAGAGTAGACGTTTCCCAGGCGGGACCCTGATGGCCGCCGGACGGTCACTCCCCTATGGCCCAGGGTCAAGACTGATGGAAACCAGGGAAGTTTTCTCTGACTTCATTAGCCATCTTCCTGCCTGAGACTGATCGTGTGGGTTCAGAAACTACAGCTATACACTTCCAGCCTCAATCACATTATTGCTTTTTAACTGCCCCCAATTAACTCAGCTCCTCCGGTCTCTCCACGAGCTCCACGTAAGGCAGACGGTAGCACTGCTCTTTGCCCAGCAGGTAATTACAAACCCAACCTGTCCCGTGTACAGAGCCAGGTAGGGAAGCAGCTTTCAGAGTAAGTGACCCAGGATCTGGTGCTCTCCTTTGTCTTCCAGGGGAAAATGGCCTTTTACCCAGTTTCTGAATGAAAAACCCATTTGTCTTTCCGGCTCATCTCCTTTTGTGATAACCCTAGTATCACAAATTTGATTCTGCCTCTCTCTTGGTAAGGAAAGATTATTATTATTATTATTATTTTTACTTTTTCTAAGAGAAAGAATAACTTTTTTTTTTTCATTTTCTTAAATCTTGGAAATCACCCAAGGAAAGGCTGATGCATGGCAGGAGTTACTTTTTCAGCTCCAGATGTGGTTGTGGCCACTAGCTCCTGGAGCAAGAAATGGCTGAAGAGGAAAGATTTGCTGATAATGAGGTTGCAGGGTGAAAACGGGGTCACCAGTATTCTCTTCATAGCTAAAAAGAATTCAGGTAACTCCCTGAGGACAAGAAGGAATAAGGAAGAAAGGGTGTGAGCATACCCAAACCATAAGATTCTAGAGACTGGTTTAAAAATAAACCTTGCTCATGTTCAATCATTTCAGTCATATCTGATTTTTTGGTGATCCTATGTAGGGTTTTCTTTGCAAAGACACTGGCGTGGTTTGCTATTTCCTTCTCCAGTTCATTTTATAATTGAGGAAACTGAAGCTTAATAGTGTTAAGTGACTTGCCTAGGACCAAACAGCTAGAAAGTATCTGAAACCAGATTTAAACTTAGAAATATGAGTCTTCCTGACTCCAGGCTAAGCATTCCATCTACTGATCTACCTAGTTGCCCTAAGCCCTGCAGTATAACAAAAAGGCTAGAAAAATGAACTGCTGTTATATAATTATGAATACATAGTTTGGGAGGGAAGTCATTAATTAATTCACTAAGCACCTAATCTGAGGATAGGATAGGCTGCCCTTTGTATCCATGATCTGCCTGCTCTTTTGCCTCTGACCCTTTCATCCTCTATTTTCCTTACCTCTGCACTGATCTTGTCATTAGTGCTTCTGATGAGACCTCTTGCTCCAGATTCTAATTAGTCATCAGTTTTCAGATTCAGGATTTGGTGAATAGGAGAAATCTCTACTTTCTCACTTCATTCTCTATCCTTCATTCCCTTTCCTTGTCCCTACTACCCCATCCAACGCCTGTGACCATCTTGGAATGCACCTTTAAAATTGCACTGCTGGTTTCCTTTAAAAACCTATTCAGGTAGAATAATGATGGTGGTGTTAACTTACTTAGTATATGCCAGTCATTGTGCTAAATGCCTTACAATTATTAGCTTATTTGATTCTCACAACAGCCCTAGAAGGTAGATGGTACTGTTATCTCCATTATTGAGATAAAGAAACCAGATAAATGGGGGTTAAGTTACTTGTCCAAGGTCACTGAGCTACTAAGGACTGATCTGAAGTCACATTTTCCTGACTCTCTAAGGCCAATACGCTCTGTACTATACTACCTATAGGGTTCCCCTAAGACAAGGAACTAGCCTTGCTAGGACATTTACTTTGAGTTGATTTTCTATTACTGATGAAGGATTTGCACCCAGCCATCCTTTCATTCAATCACCCTTATGCTTCACAGCAGACTGTAACATAATTCAAGTTGCTAAGGTAGAAAAGGCATTTGTTGTTTGTTTATGGAAATATTTATATATTTTAAAAAAGATAACTCTTACAAAATTCTTCAAATTTAGAAGGTTAAAGACTGTCATTAAAGACTTTTGTTATTAGCCCAATTAGTTGTTAAAATTCAAAGAGGAAAACATCTGGATTATAAGCATTTAGACTAGGAGTCAATTCTTCAGAAGATTGCTGAACATGTGTATAGTAAGTACACTGTTAAAGATAAAGAAATCCCAAATTAAATCACATGAATAAAAACCATAAAAGATTGGGCTTAAGCCAACGAAGTGAAAATTTCTTCTTGAAGTATTCCAGGCACTCCACTCAAAAATAACTAGAATTAGGACAATTTCTCTAGTGAGTTAAAACAAATAGAAAGCAGTGCTGTACAAATGAGTTCAAAAATAACCTGACTCTAATTTTGATAAGACAGAAGCTTAAAGGAAAATTTCTAGAACTTTAGAGTTCTTTCCAATCCAAATTGGCATTTAAGATTTCCTATGTACAAAACACTGTGTTAGAAGAAAAGGAAGAAAGGAAGAAGGGAAGAAAAAAGGAAGGAAGGAAGGAAGGAAGAAGAAAGGAAGAAAGAAAGGAAGGAAGGAAAGAAGGAAAAGAGAGAGGGAGGAAGGGAGGGAGAAAAGAAGGAATGGAGGGACAGAGGGAGGAAAGGAGGAAGGGAGGGAAGAAGGGAGAGAGGGAGGGGAAAAAAGGAAGGAATGGAGAGAGGGAGGGAGAAGGGAAGGATCGAAGAACCTGGCATCTTATGTTTCATAGGATGATAAAGAGTTGGATATGACTAAACTGAACAACATCTACATAAATATTTTTGTACTTAAAAGACTTTTAGTTCTTTTTTTATCTCTTTGTGGTTATCCCTCCCAATCAGTGTAAGCTTCAAAGACTTTTCCCCTCTTCCTTTACTATGGAAAATTGTTTGTAAAATATTTTGAAGTCTTCAAATGAAAAGTGGCATGTAAAACTGGTGACATTGTTATCACTTATCATGACTTAAACTAGTTAGCATCAAGTAAAAATAGATAAATCTCTGCTTATTTTCAGTTTAAAAAAAAAGAGACTAAATATATGCTCATCATTTGGTGGGTGATTCTTTATGCTGCTATATGCTTATCTTCAGTGTAGATAAAGTACTGCAATGGAAAAAATCCTGGATATGGAATCTGAGAATTTGAGCACCAATCCTGGTTGCCGTTACTATCTCTCTGACTTTGGGGCAAATCACTTCAACTCTCTGCGCCTCAGTTTCCTCACTGGTAAATGACATCTCAGCTGTCTTCTAGGTCTTATTCCACAATGTTGTGCCATCAAACATCTAAACACATTCCCTGTTGGCAGGGTGTTAATCTAGTTTCAACACTAAAGCAAAACTAAGAGATATTCTTGGTTTCTTTTAAAATGTTCTCCCAAAGCACTAATATGGTTTTGATTTTTTTCCTCATTGCTTAAAAAACAAACAAACAAAAATATTAGTAGCAAGAACTTCCTGAATATAGTAAGCTATAGAATCCCATAGTTGCCAAATGAGATAGGGCTAAATTTCCTGGGAAATGCAAAAGCTAGTTCACAGTGTGAGGGTTAGAAATTGCTATTTGGACAAGCCCTCTCTCTGGTGCTGATCTTGTGGCCAGTGCCAAGGAAAGCAACAGGGAAAGCTTTTCTAAGTTCTTATATGAATGGTTGTTTCTAAATGGGAAAGATTGGCCATCAGGTATTTAACTATTGTGGAAACACATGAAATTCAGCAATTCTCTTTGCCCTAGGTAGTACAGGCCTTCCAAAAATATATAAATGCTTTCAGTATTGGCAAAGGCAGTTAGAGATAAAGGAATGAAACTCAGATAAACTGAGAAATATAGTCATTTCCTCAGGACAAAATCAGTTAAGAGAGAGAGAGAGAGAGAGAGAGAGAGAGAGAGAGAGAGAGAGAGAGAGAGAGAGAGAGAGAGAGAGAGAGAGAGAATGTGTTAAGAGAAAGAAAAGAATGGTAGTAGTAGTAGTAGTAGTAGTAGTAGTAGTAGTAGTAGTAGTAGTAGTAGTAGAATAGTAGTAGAAACAGAAATGTCCCTATTTAAGTCAAGGATACCATCCTATTTCCAGTCACACAGGCTCACATTGTAATAGGGAAGGTGTGAGGGACAGTTTCATTAGACATGTTCACAAGACCTCACTGATTTAGTTTCAGTTTCAGACACTGGCCTCCAAATGATTGGTTGACTGAGAAGCAAAGGGCTAGATTCTCAGAAAAGCTGCCTTTTCCTCATGGCATTTTAAAAGATGTTTATGAAATTGCTCAGTCCTTGGATTTCCTGCCTGGTGTATAACATGGAGCGTGAGCAGTGGGCAGAAGTGGGGTGATAAGAAGGGAAGATTCCATTTCTCCTTTTATCCCCTTTCAAGAAGCAAAAAACCATTTGCAGGAGAAACACGTGGCTCACATATGCAGCAAGCTCAGTGTTTGCCTGGTGCTCTGAAGCTTCTGGGCCTCAGATTCCTGGCTGCCTTCTGCCTTTCCTTTTTCTTCTTTAAACATAAATCAGAAATCAGAATTTCTAAGAAATTTCTAAATCCAAAATATGGCATCAATAGATTTCCTAGAGAGGCATAGCTGGGCTGAGAAGAGAGATTCTGAGAGGAGACTTCACCAGTTTTAGAAATTATTTTGCAGGTAATCCAAAGTTTAATAGTTACCAAGTTTCAGATGCTGACCTCTTAGAGAGAGAAAATTTAACAGTATACTTCTTGTTCTTTTTTCTTTTTTCTTTTTTTGGCAAGGCAATTGGGTTAAATGACTTGCCCAGGATCACACAGCTAATAAGTGTCAAATCTCTGGGACCAGATATGAACTCATCCTCCTGACTCCCAGTGGGTGCTTTAGCCACTGCACCATCTACCTGCCCCTAACAGCATGCTTCTTGAAAAAGGCTCTATGAAAGGCTGGAGCCGTATCATGATGGATGGAGGTCCAGCAATCAAATTTTAAGTTTTTGGAGCACCTAAGATCTTTCTGATTCTGAGGCTTATTCTCTATCCAATACATCTATTTGCCTTTTAGGCATGAAATATAACTAAGCTTTATTTTGGAGATTTCTCCAGAGACAAATTCTGGATTGAGAATAATGATCCAAAGAAGAAAACTATCCCCTCTTTGGGTCAGGCACTGGGGATTCATTTGTGTGAACCCAGGGTCCTTGACTCCCAAGCAACTACAACATCACTTTTGATTCTTTTCCCTCGTCACTTCTCCGCATCCAATCAGTTGGCCAATAACTAAGAATTCCTGCATCTATCCCTTTCTCTCCACTCTGGTTCAAACTCTCACCATTTCTTCCCATGCTAATAGACTCCTCACTGAATTCTGAGATTCTAGTTTTTTCTTCTTTTCCCTTTCCATTAACTGCCAAAACAACCAATCTAAAGCATGGTTGAATCATATCACCCTCCTAGTGAAGAACCACCATCACAACTCCTTATTGCTTCTAAGATCATACGAAAGTCCCTTAGCTTGCTATTTAAAGCCCTTTATGGTCCAATTCCAACAATCTTTCCAGGCACATTATACATTATCCTCTTTTACTCACTCTACATTCAAGCCAAAATGACTTAATCATTGTTTTCAGGACTCTGCACACTATTCCCTACCACCATGCCTTTGCATAAGCTGTGCCCATTCTAGAAAACACATCCCTATTTCATTTCTTAGAATCCCTGGCTTTCTGCAAGACTCAGTTCACATACCAACCTCTCTGAAATATTTCCTAATCCTCTTAGTTTTTACTTCATGTTTTTCCCCTTCTAAAAGTGTTTTTGCTACCAAAGAGAATGATCTTCAGATTGGAAAGGATAAGAGACAAAATGATTAACAGCAAACTGAAACCTCACGTAGGGGAAAGGTTGTTGAAGGAATCCCTGGGAGTCTTTGACAAGTTCATTTTCATTTATGACCAACCTTGTCCTATTCTCATGCCTTTGATTTTTTTTTTCTTTTTTTCCCTTTGGCTTTTACTTCTCTGATATTTTTTTGCAGCTTCTCCACCCAAAGCCTGAAAATTAGCTCTTTCAATCAAAAAGTAAAGGACATATAGGGAAGAGACACAGCATACATGTTTTATTTGAAACTCTGGAGCAAATTAATTCTGTAAGACTTCCACAGAGATGCCATGCCAATCTTTTACCCTTTTGGCTCCTCACTCCTACTAATCTGGCCTTATTGCCTTCAGTGAAAGTAGAATACAATCAAGCAAGCAATGGGTATATACTAAGCAGAAACCATGTTGTGGGCTTTGATCCCTTGCTAGTGGAGAAAGAAAGAAAAAAGTGAACCTACCTGAAGGAATCTTATATTCTCACAATACCTGCTTCTAAACTATTTGATATTATGATATTCTAACAGGCTCTAGGAAAAAAATATAAGTAAGTACTTTTAAAATTTTCTACCAAAGTGAATGAATGAGCAGTGTCTCCCACATTCAGAATCTACTCCACAGGAAAGATTGTGCTCCTCTTAGCATGAAATAATAATGTACAATATAAATCCTTGATTTCACTTTTATCCAGTGACCATCATATAGATTTATAAATTTTTAAGCTGGCCTGCCTAAGTAAGACTTAGACAAAGCTTCCTTTGGCCCCTAATCCATGCCAATTCATTCTTCTGTCTCCCGGGTCCTATACTGCTATGCTTGATATGGAGCATTTCATTGGTTAATAGAGGTTTGTAGCTAATTGTTCTCAAATGCCATTTTCTTTTCTCTCTGGACCTGCTACCTCTAAACCTTCCTTCTTGATCTCACTTTAAATTTTCAAGATTTTTTATTTAGTGGAGAGAAAAGATTTCTTGCGTGTAGATATTCACTTTAAGATCTGGCCTTTTCAATGGGTATAGTACTGCTTTGTGGGATGGTCTGATCTGTAGCCCATGCCTCTAATGGGAGTAGTAGGGAAGAGATGATGGCAGTTGTAGGGATAAGTGTGGTAGGTTTTATTGAGTTGCTATACCACTGTATTTTTGAGTTATTAGTAGATGGTAATATAATGAGGCTGGATGCATAGATAATTTGTATGTAGAAGAATAGGTTTAGTAAGGCAGAAAGGGCTATGAAGGTGGCGGTGGTGATATTTCCGTTGTTAATAAGTTCTTGTAGGATGAGTCATTTGGGCATGAATCCGGTAAGTGGTGGAAGCCCTCCTAAAGACAAAAGTGTTAGGAGAATAATGATAGTTGTTGGGGTTGATTTATTTCATAGGCCTCCGAGTGATTTTACTTTAGTGGTATTAGAAATATTGAGAGTCAGAACTTAGCAAAATTTTTAATCTTATACAAAAAGAGCAATTTTCGGGAATATTGTTAAACAAATAAAAACTTTACAAATATATATTCACAGGTTTCTTTTCTGGAGCAGGTGTTAGGGTTGGAAATCTGTACCTTCCAAGTAAGATTTTTTTGTTTTTGTGGCTTTATCAGATCACAAAAAAACTTTCTTAAATTGCAAGGTAGAATGGAGACTTTAGACAAGCAAATGGTGATAGAGATTTTGAAGGAGATTTCTTGAACAGGGGTACTTAACTGCAAGTAGTAGTTGGTTATTCAAACTTCCCATCACTTGGTGTTGATTTAATGGTTAACTTTTGGGCCTTAATATGTACCCAGTGTCTCCCTTCTCCCCTCATGATTCTAATACATGAATCTTTATTGCCATTCTAATCAAATTTACTTTCATGGGACTACTCCAACCTAGTTCTCTCCTAAACTAAAATCCCAGATCTATTCTCAGTTTTTATTTTACTAATCTCTTCCTTGAGTTTCAGAATTTCTAATTTGGTACTTAATTGGGTTTTTAAAAATTTGTTCTTTTTCTAGCTTTTTTAGTTGCATGTCCAATTCATTGATCTCCTCTTTCTCTGTTTTATTCATATAACTATTTAGAAATATAAAATTTCCCTTAAGAACTGTTTTGATTGCATCCCATAGGCTTTGGTATGTTGTTTCATTATCCCAGATCTAGTCTCAAGAAACTCTTCTAAATTCTAATTTTTTTTCAACCAGAACTCTATTGACTTTCTTAATAATAATTATCTTAATAATCTTCTGATCATTCTTAATAATAATCTGACTTTCCCCTGAATAAGGTACATTCCTTGCAACCCTATTCAATGGAGTTCATTTCTTTTCATACTGACTCAGGCACAGGGCCAGGAGGAAAGATTGTACAGTTCTTGATGTATCTCTGTTATTTTCATTTCTTCTCTCTTAGTCTGGATTCATTCACCTAACTTTGACCTAGAACCTGCTGCTGTAATGTTTTACTAGATATTACTATAGAATCCTTGACCTGGAAATTCTTATTTTTGAGTACAACCAAGATTTAATTCTTTTCTGCTTGTAAACTGCTGAAAAAATTGGAGAAAATGATCATCTCCTCTCCAAAAATCATGGGAATATTATATTAACTCATGCAAAGTAAGAAGAACCAAGAGACTTAATTTGCAAAATGACCACAATAGTATAAAGAAATAAAATGCAGAAAAAAAACATCAGAATTCTTATCAAACTAGTGATTAACCTTGACTTCAGAGAACTGATAGTGAAACTTACCTCCCTCCTCCTGCCAGAAACATAGTAAGCTATAGGTGCATCTCCAAGAATATCTTATCAAACATGGTCAGTGTGTTGGAGTTTTTGTTGTTGTTGTTGCTGTTGTTGTTTAGTTATTCTTCTGTTATATTTGATTTTTTTAGTGGGGATAGGGGGAAATATTGGAAAATAATGGTGAAGTTTTAAAAATCATAGCATCAAAGGATGGTAGATCCAGAGCTGTAAGGGACATCAGAAGTCCATTATCTAACGAAGTCCATTATCTAACTTTTTTTTATTTTTTAACCTAAGAGGAAATCAAAATATAAGAAGGTTAATTGATTTGATCAAGATCACACTGGTAGTAAGAATTAGAAAAAGGATTTGAATCCAGACTTCTAAAACTCCAGATTAGAAGTTAGAATCCAGCCAGACTTCTAACTCACAATAAGACACCTGATTTATAGAATGGTAATGCCAATTGCATAGTGCACTCCTTCTATTGTGTCTATTCTGCAAGTCCAAAAAAATTTACAAACCCAGAGTTTTTCAAATTAGTTGACTTTCTATCCTATCACATTCCATATATGATGATGCATTGCCTAAAGAAGTGCTCAGGAATAAGTTGAAGGAAATTTACAAAGATATAATTGATCATTGTTCTTGTTCTGCTAGCAGATCAACAGCAATTTGTAAAGCCCTGTAATTAATCTGATTTCAAAATTAACTTAGAAAAGCATATACTATGTGAATTTTTTTAACTTATAGAAAACGTGAAGATAAGAGATTGTGTTCAATCTAATACCAATTTCCCTTATTTTTGCATCATAATTTCCAAGTTCTCTTTTTAACTTTGTCATTTTGGTGCTATTTATTTTTTCTCATTTAATACATTGTGGACTGTCATATTAAAAGGCCAAATACGATAGTTTAACTATTATAGATGATGAAAATAGATCACTATAGAAACACTGACAAACTGCTTCATTTTTTATTTTTTGTTCTCCAGCCAGTTATATATATAAATGTTCTTGGAAAAATGTGATCTATTTGGGCCTTAAAATTAGCCTTGCTTTTTTTATCTCTACTGCTGTTGTATGATGCTCTACTGCTTATAATCTCCTGCCATTATCTTTTATAAATGAATTTACATCCTAAATTGATGCCATTCTTGGCTATAGGTTTCTCTGACTATCAAGAATGGAGAAATAGAGAGATTGAATTGTGATGTTTTGTTGCAGATTTTGGAATTGGGGGTCATTCGCCTCTTCTGTTTGAGGAAGTAAAGCCATAGGGAGATTTATTTACCTAGGTTGTGGGATATAAGATCTTCTGGTGCAAGCTATTGGCAGGAAACCTAACTGAAAAGAGCTGAAGCAAGCTTCATAATTATTAGCTGAGAATGTGGATAAAGAATTGTATCCTTTGAGAGAATGGAAGGAAACATTAAAGCAATTGGCTAAGGAATTGTAGCTGAGAAAACTGGAGAGCACTTTGTAGCTATTGACTGAGAATTCTAGCTGAGGATAATTGTGGTCTTCTCTGCCAGGGAGACAAGCACCAATCACAGCACCACCAGTAGATGGAGAAGAGAATACTTTGGATGTACTCCAAAGATAGTACCTCAGCTGAGAATATTGCAGAGTCCCACATGGAGGCTAAAAGAGCAGGCTGACCTAAGCTAAGAGCCTCTAAACTTCTTCCTTGGAAAGAACAGCCATAGCACAAAACCCCTAGTAGATGGTAGAAGTAGCTAAAGAGATTGGTAAAAGAGCTGTAACTGTAGCATCCCTATTATATGATGTTTCAGCTGACAAAAATATCCATATTTGTTTAGCCTATATTGGATTATTTGCTCTCTAGGGGAGGGAGAAGGCGGGAAGGGAGAGAGAAAAACATGAAACACAAGGTGTTACAAGGGTGGATGTTGACAGTTATTTTTGCATGTATTTTGAATACCTTTATTGAATAATATCTGAATAAATAATAAATAAATAATAAAAAGCTGTTATCAAAAATATCCATAGTTGGGTCATGAAGCAGAAGAGGAAAAGCAATTGTCAGAGAACAAGAGGGTACAATACTTGGAAGAGAGAATCAGAGAGCAATTGACAGCAATCGGGGAAATTCTTATTGAGAAGCAAGTATAGCTTAGAAAGAGTGATGGTAACAGGTAAAAAACGTTGACAACTTTGCAGTGTGTAAAATAGGAATTGTCTTTTTATGTATATTCCATGATCATACTTGTTTCTTGGGAAACAAGAAGAGGAAAAATCAGGATAAGTGATCAAATGTCAAAATATGTGCACTAAGTATTGTTTGCTTATTTCTGCTTATTTCATTTTGTGTCAAAGCATGTATCTCCTCAACCTCCTCTATATTCTTTACTATTATCATTTCATTTATTCCAAAGTTTTTGTGTAGTTCATTATTGCTCTGATAAAGATGTTTAGTAATTTTTCAATAGTATCTGACTCTGTGATCCAATTTATTTTTTTTTCCTGGACAAAGATACCGGATTGGCTTATTATTTTGTTCTGCAACTTATTTTGCAAATGAGGAACTGAAGCAAACAGAATTAAATGGCTTGCCCAAGATCTACACATCTAGCAAGTGTCAGAGGTAAGATCCCAATTCAGGATGATAAATCTTCCTGACTCTGGATCCAGTACTTTACTTACTGCACCGTCTCACTGTCCCTGCTGTGATGAAAGATTCATCCTCTCTTCAGAACTAAAAACCACTTCAGTGCCTTTTAATGCTTTTGTAATCTAATTACCAGCTCCCTTTTTACTAGCACAAATATTTGTCTCCTGAGTTTCTTCAATTTTTTTAAAAGTTGCTATTCCTGTTTTCTTGGTATTTTTTTCTTCTCAAGGTCATGCCTTACAAGTTTGCACCTTAGTTCCTTTTTTTTTTTTTTTTTTTTTTTTTTAAACTGTATGGTCAAGAGGGTTATAAACTGTGCCAAAGCTTAGTTGCTCTGTTTCTTTGTTTTGTTTAACCATTATCAAAATGGATTATGAGTCTAAAATCAAAAATGACATATAAAGTTCTTTTGTAAATTTCAGCCTAATTTTCTTGAATTTCAGTTTGGGGCACTTTGGTGTTCCCAGGACGTAGAACATTTATAATCAACTGTTTACATCTAGGAAGTCTATTTGTGATGACCTTTCTGGTTATAATGGTTTCAATATATTTAATAGGTGGCAGGTTTCTCCTCAAGCACCACAGGAGGAAATGACTTTACAGTTAAATAAAAGGCAATTTTTTACTTTCAGCACAGAAATATTCAGTTACATTCATGTATTATAATTTATCTAGCTATTACTCAATTGACATTTTTAAACTGGAAATTGTTTTTTTAATCACTAATCACAATGAAAATTTGTCTTTGTAGTAACACAAATAAGATGTGATAAAATAGTAGTAAATTTTTTATGACTGAAAAAAAATTCATTTATCTAGATAAGATTTTCAGATTCAAATACTTGTTTAAGTATACTGTTGTAAGGCCATTCTTGTTCAGATAGAGCAGGACCAAATGCATCATATATCTGATATATAACATATACGTGGATAATTTTCGACATTCACTCCTGGGTTCTAATTTTTTCCATCCTTTGCCTCCTGCCATGTTTAATAATCTACTGGTTCTGTTCATTTTACTTAGTTCATGTAAGTCTCTCTAGGAATCTCTGAAATCATCCTATCAAAGATAAAAATAAAATGAATATGCTTCATCTTTATTGCTATAAAATTGCAATTTCTTCTTTCATATCAAAAATATATTTCAAAGTACTCCAGTATAAGGAAGTCCACAATGTTTTGCCCTATTCTCTACCCCAAAGTATCACAGAACCTTGCAAAAAGCTTTCATTTTAATGGTTTATTTTTTAAATAAAGTTTTAACTTAATAAAGATTCTGGTGTCAGAAGAGAGCTGGATTCAAATCCTACCTCTAACATCACCTATATGATCTTGGATAAATTATTTACCCCTCTAGGCTTCTTTGTAAAATGAGGGACTTGAACAAAATAACCCCTGATAACCTTTTCAGATCTAAATCTACGATCCTATGAATTTGAAAACCTGTATGTAGTTCTTGACTTTTATTTCTCAATACAAGTGATTGTATGTGAAACATGCAAGATGTCCTAATAGAATGGGGAGATATTTCAAACAAGTGTTTATAAACCTGCTTTTAGTCCTAACTTTAGTTAAGTTGCATCCTCAAAATCATATATATATATATATATATATATATATATATATGTTATGTGTGTATGAGTATATATATATATATATATGTGTGTGTGTGTGTGTGTGTGTGTGTGTGTGTGTGTGTGTGCGTGTAATCAAATGAAAACCTTTAACTACATCTTGAGAGGTAGCCTAGTATAAAGAATAAAGCACTAGACTTCAAAGACTTACAAGCTGTGTGACTTTGACAAGTCATTTAACGTCTCTTTAAATGACTTTGAATGAATTTGATGAGCTCTAAGGTTCCTTGTACCACGAAACCTATGATTTTATGATGTGCTGCATCATCAAATTGAAATGAAAAAATAGGAAGATTTTAATTTTCTCACTAAATTAATCACAAAGGCTTTCAGATATGTGGGTAATTCTTCTCACTGTATTACATGCAAGTGAAACTATTCAAAGATGTTTTGTATATGATTTGTCAAGCATCATTTTGACCATATCAGAAACTGCAGGGAGTATCAACATTTTTTCCTACAGAATGAGCTTTTATTGATGTAATTCTGTAAGCAACCTTACATGATATAAACAATCATTTTGATGTCAGAGATATGATTTCTTAAAATCCCTTAGATTAAAGGCATCTGATTTTTATCTGGAAAAATTCTCTTGTCCTATTAATTTACTCTCCAAGTATCCTTTCAAGATGCCATTTCAATTGATTAGGTTTCATGCTCTTTTGCAGCTAAAACATTTGTACAAAATAAGCACAACTCTTTCCACTCCATCAATACATGTACTTCTAACTTCCATTAATAAATATAGAAAGCAATATTTTCTGGATTTGAGCTTTTTACTTTGTGATTCTGCATTACTGCTACTTAAACTATCCCTGTTGTCTTTGTAGCCATTTCAGCTGCTCTACTGTATTATATCTTCAAACATCTTATATATTTGTTCATCATAATTTGATGATCACAATCACAGATTGATTATTGAATGGAGAAGTAGCAATAAGGAGCAATTGGGAGAGAATGGAGGACATAATATAGAAAACATAGTCTTTAATAAATAGACATTGTGTTATACAGAAAGAAGGTTAATGGGTTGATAAATTTATTTCAATAATTCTAACAGCAAAAATAACACAAACATTTTTAGTGATTCTTCAGAAGTGATAACATACTTATCAAATGCCTCATTCAAAGAATTCCCAGTCATCAGTGACTCGCTGATAGCTAATTACTTTTATTTTGAATCTTATTTTTCATTGTGTCTCACAGAAAATTATTTTTTAAAATTAGACTTATTATTACCTTCTTCCCTTTTTTAAGGACAGAGCTACATGTATATTATTATCATGATGCTTTACCATGTAAGAAATACTTTCTTTGTCTTAATGTATGTGAAATATTTGTATCTTGTAATAAACCTTATTATCTATAATCAATATATCACAAAAGCCTTTTTCATAATAATTTTTCTATGTAATAAAATATGTATTTATCTTTGTTTTTAGTTTATTACAGATATCTCTGGATATTCTGATAATATAGTTGGATAGTTCTTAAGATTATATCTTTTAAAACAATAAAAACTTCAAAATTAAAATCATTCACTGGAAATCAAGCCAACTATTTTATTAGAAGTATGAATAAGGATATGTAAAGGGATAGAATCAGAAAAAGAAATGATACTTTCAAGAAACTAAAGGAGAAAAAAAGGAAAATATTGTTCAATTATAACTATTTAGTTTATTAGATGAGAAAAAAATTAATAGATTCTACCTAAGATAAAAATTCAATTAAACAGGCATTGTACTGGGTATGGGGATTACAAATGAAATAGTCCTACCCTTAATATTTTGTTATAATCAACAGTGTTAAATTTGAAGCCAAAAAGGACACACACACACACACACACACACACACACACACACACACACAAAACCTTTGTCAAATCACTAAATGCCTATGATCCCAGTTTCTCCTCGATACCTGATTTTTTTTTAAATAGAAACAATAAGAAAGGTGAAACAAATGAAATGTAAATTTCATTGTTGAAAATGTTCATCATTGAAAATAAGTCTCTGTAACTTTTCTCATATCATCTGAAAATATTTCTTTAAGTTGCAAATTTTAAAAAGAACTTTTATTATACTTGCCAAAGGAAATGAAACAGGATAGGTATTATTGTATTTTTTAATATATTAGCAAATAGTTAAAGCAAAATACTAGAAAGAACATATACTTTGACTAGCTTATATATATAAGGAATTCAAGGCTGGTTCAATATAAGGAAGAATATTAATCATTTTAACAATATGAATAATTAAGACCACATGATCGTGATTATATCAATAGATGCTTAAAAGACATTTTACAAACTCAAACACCTGTTTTTGTTAAAATTACTAAATAGCATATGATTAATAGATCCTTATGAAGTGGAATATAAAACATTAGCACTTGAAATTTCTTGAACACAATCAGCTACTCACTAAATTTATCTTTAGCAAGCAATAGTTCAACTTTGTTGAGAAAAGAAAAACTTGCTTCCATATTACTTTCAGAAAGGAATACAAGATTCTTTCAGCAAAACTCTTATGAAAACTTTATATCTGGAGACACACGAATAGCATTTTTCCTGAAAGTAGGTTTATACCTTAAAATACTCACATATTTGAGCACACTGCAGCTTCTTTCACAAGATAAATCAAATTTTAGTTCTAATAGACTAATTGTAACACAACTAGGGTAATATATTGGGGGAGTAATAAAAACATTTGCGTTCTAATCCAGTTTTGCCACTGACTATGAGTGATTTGGTACAAATCACAGATACTTAAAGACTCTATTTCCTCATCTGCAAAGTAAAGAAACTGACTTAGAAGAGTTCTAATGCTCATTCCTAGCTTCTCATTCCATAAGGCTTTTAAATCAGGATTAATAATTTATAATGGACATAACAAAAGAGACAAAGGGTTTTACCAGACAATTTGGAATTCAATTCCAATTTAGCTTCAACCAAGTCAGAAGTATTAAAAGTTTAAAACAACTGCTGTGCCCAATGTTTAGACATTTTACAATAAATTATATACTAAAAAATTATTCCCAACATGCTTTTTGAGCACTGTGGAGGAGAATTTGCACTACACATGTGACAAGAATTCAACAAAGCAATGCAAATATATTTTAGGAAAAACATTTTGCAACTGGGCGAGCAATTCAGTTTTAAAAACAAGTAACTCAGATTGTTAAAAAAAAAAAAAAAAAAGCTACATATTGAAGATGAAGAGAAATCTAAGTTCCTGCAAACACTCTAGCAGGTTTAGTAGTGTACTACTAGAAGAAAATTTTTAAAAAATCAACTGGACTCCACTTCCAAAGAAAGAAATGACAAGTAGAAATGTGTATAATATGGTCACACACATTATATATATGTATGTTTATAGATTCCTATGTATGTGTGTGCGCATGTGTGCACATGCGTGCGTGCGTGCATGCGTGTGTGCGTGCGTGCGTGTGTGTGTGTGTGTACTGGGGGAGTGAACAGGAAACAAAAGACAACTTAGAAATAAGCAAAAAAAAGTTGGGTAGTTCTGAAAATAATGTATCGTGTTACTATACAGGTTTTCTTAATATGGAAATTTGTGTTTTATTTTATCCTTATTCTTGTTCTGCTGCTGCTGAAAGTTCTCTTTTCTTTTCTTATTTTATATTTAAGTTTAAAATAAATTTTAAAAAATCATCTGGTCTCCCTCACCCCCAATCAACAGAGGGATCCTTGAGCCCTATGAAGACCTTGAGGTAGATAAACCAGAAGAAGTTCAGGGTGGAATACAGAAGAGGAGTATAGGCAGTCTGTGAAAGCTACAGTTGGATCTACCAGTTCCTGCCCATAAACACCTTGGGCCCAAGGCTTCCCTGATATCCATAGTTTCAAGAGCCTAGTTGTCAAGATCTCTCTTGGGAAATTCTGGGTAGGTCCAGTATAACAGCTTCCTAAAGGAAATATAATAAGATGCTCAGAGAGCTAGGAAGAAAATAGAGGCAAAGAAATAGGTGGTAGAAAATCTCACCTACCACATTTCAAGAAAATATACATGAGCAGCTCTTTTTGTTGTAGCTAGAAACTGGAAGATGAATGGATGTGCATCAATTGGAGAATGGTTGGGTAAATTATGGTATATGAAGGTTATGGAATATTACTGCTCTGTAAGAAATGACCAGCAGGACGAATACAGAGAGGTTTGGAAAGACTTACATCAACTGATGCTGAGTGAAATGAACAGAACCAGAAGATACACTTCCATGCTGTATGAAGATGTATTCTGATGGAAGTGGATATCTTCACCATAAAGAAGATCCAACTCACTTCCAGTTGATCAATGATGGACAGAAACAACTACACCCAGAGAAGGAACACTGGGAAGTGAATGTAAATTGTTAGCACTATTGTCTATCTACCCAGGTTACTTATACCTTTGGAATCCAATACTTAAGGGGCAACAAGAAAATGGTATTTACACACATATAATGTATCTAGGTTATACTGTAACGCATGTAAAATGTATGGAATTTCCTGTCATCTAGGGGAGGGAGTAGAGGGAGGGAGGGGATAATTTGGAAAAATGATTACAAGGGATAATGTTATAAAAAAAATTACTCATGCATATATACTGTCAAAACAATTTTATAATAAAGTGACTTTGTTTTCAACAAAAAAAATTTACAGGGTATAAAACTCAAAAAAAAAAAAAGAAAATATACATGAAAACTTCATAAAACTCTTAGAACCATAGAGCAAAGTAAAAACAAAAATATACTAGTAATATCTGGAAAGATATCCCCAAATGAAAACTCTTGGAAATGTCAGAGCCCAAATCCAAACATTCCAAAAAAATTCTTCAGTCAAAAAGGACTGAAACCAGCAAGCCTCAATAAAAATCACAAAAGAGCTACCAACTATAAATTGAAAAGAGAGGAGAACTTGAAATACAATATTTCATAAAATAAGAGGTAAAAATTTATAACAAAGGATAACCTATTAGACAAAACTAAGAATAATCATACATGATTTTTTTTTTAAAAAAGGATTTTTAATGGAATAAAGTATCAAATGTCTAAATTTGGACTTGAACTCAGGTCCTCATAACTCCAGAGCTGGTGCTCTATCTATCTGCTGGGCCATCTAGCAAATCTTTGAATTTTTAAAAATCTTGAAATATTTGGATTTATATTTTCAATACAAGAAAAAATTCACTCAGATGATGAAATATTTATCCCAAGTATTTCCTTGTGAACATTTTTGGTTTGACCTCAGGCTCCAAAGCTTCCTTTCTTCTGGAATCTTTACATCTAAGAAGCTCAGTCAGATCCTTGTTCAACAGTTCTTCTCCATGAGACTCAATCAATTCTTCCATATCTTTCTCATCCACTTCTAACTCCAATTCTTGTTCTAATTTTACAATTTGGTCACTCATGTGTTCAAGTCATTTTGTGTTTGTCAAATCCATGAAAATCAAGAATAAACTGAAAGCACAATCCCCCCCCCAAAAAAAACAACCCCTGCTTTCATTTATGTTTCCATGCCTTACAGAATTCTTTAAGTCTAATTTGCATAATGAAATTTATACAAAGCAAGAATTATCTGTAGACATTTTGAAATAGAAAAACATAGAAAGGTATGCATATTTGTTTAATTGAAAGGGAATATATACTGATGAATTATATGTTAATAAGGAGATAAGAATGAAATGTCTTCTTAGAAGTCTAAATAATTTTTAAAATCATAGCAAATAGTTATAATGATATGAGTCAAAGGGTAGTTTTGTTCTACTTTAATGATCTGAGGAGAATATAAGAGTAAGAGGGACTGTAGACTGAGGAAGAAAGGAGGAAGGAGAGAGAAATCACTTGTGTAATAGCAGCTCATAAGATCATGATGAGTCATAGAGGAAAGGGATAAGGGGAATGAACATCACATGATTCTCCCTTTCAAATGAACCAGATAAATGAAGATTGATCACACACATATAAATGCACATTTCTACATAGATACACATTAAACTTAAAAGGGAAATAGGGGACAGGAATAAAGGAGAAATAGAAAGGGTTCTAGGAGGATAGGCAGAATAGGTAAGGGAATAGTTGAGCAAAACAAATTGAAACATTAGTGGAAAAAAATAAAGGATGGGGCTTAAAAAGGAAAGAAAGAAAGAGTAAAAGTGTGGGCTAGAGGGAGGTTATGGTAAAAGAAGAACAGCAACAGGGAAGAAAGAGGCTATTTCACTTGCAAAATTAGAAATGTTAGGAAAACTTTTCTTCTGCTACCTTTTTTGTAAAGGAGATAGGAGCAAAAGGATTGGATAGAGGGGAGAAGGAATACACAATTAACAATCATGACTTTGAATATAAATGGAATGAGATCACCTATAAAACAGAAGGACATAGTGAAATGAATTAGAAACCAAAATCTGAATCCATCTATTTCACCACAGAAATTAAGGAAGCCATCCTTTTCTCTCATCTTCCCCACCAATTTTTTTTTCCCAGAAAGAAATTTCACCCAAAGTTTCCTATTTCCCTGTTAAGCTACTTCCTCATTGTGACAATAATATTTTTATAGCCAAGTTCCTTTCTATAAAAGAATTTATTCTCCTTTGTCATTGTTATGACTTTACTTGTGATCTGGGATGCAGTGGGTGTTCTTTAGTTGGTTAGCTCACAGAGCATAGAGATCTAGGAGTCCTTCCTTTCCAGCTTGGCAATGGGAGCTATTGGAGATATTTTAAGAGCTTTATAGTTTATATTTTAAAATACCTTTAAAAATTTCAAAGAGTAGTCTATTGTATTATCATAGCAACTACAGCCCCTAAAACTAAATTCCTTGATATTCCTCCAAAAACTAAAACTGAAGGGCAATAATTTAGAAGGTAAGTATGGTCCTAAACTGGTCCTTCTCATGGTCTGAGTGGATTCTGTTCCTTTGATTTCAATCTGTACTTCATGAACAGCTATATTTAATTTTTCCCCATAGTAATTCTATTTTTTTATTTAGTTGTTTTAAAATTTGCTTTGTTTAAGTTTTTGAAATTGTATTCGCTCTTTCTTTCTTCCTCCCATATCCAAACAGTTATGTCAGATAACATCCAGACAAGATACAGATGTTACTTAGATAGAATGAAACATTTTTTAAATATAGCTGTACCTACAGGGATAAGCAGGACAACAGTAAACACAAACATGGATAAGAGTGCTTTCCTTTCCTAGAGAATTGGGGGTAGATTATAGTTATTCTAAAATAGCATGTCAATGTTCTATAAAATCATGAATTCTTACATGTTTATATATGTGTGCTAGGAACTAAAAAAATTTTCTACAAATAGCACTTCCCCTTAAAGCAGATTTTTTTTACCCAGTGAAAAAAAATGTTTGAACTGGCAGGACCTAGTATTATGGTGATTTTTCCAGACCTGGTTGGAGATGAACACAGAATCCAATGGAGCAATGGGTTAGGGGGGGGAGAGGGAGAGGAAGAAAGATCAGAGCAGTAGAGAGGTCAGGCAAAAGTAGGAGGGAATGACTAGCAACAAATGAGTGAGCCAGCACTGGAGAGACAGATCACATATTAACACAGGATCAAACTGAGTCTTCACTCCAACTTTTATCAGAACCCTATCCAAAAATATTACCATGAGTCAGTCACTGATGCTGTACAGATTCCTTGAGGGGTGTGGGGAAAAGGGGAATCCATAAAATGAAGAAAGGGCCCATCTTGATTCTATGTAAGCTTGGATATGAATCCTTTTTATGCAATTAAATATGTCTAAATGCAAAGATTTTGAGCCTGAATGACTCTAAGGCAAGATGGTACTATTAATGTCAGATAAAACATTTCTAGGTCTCATCTGGGTGGGAAAAGCAAGTAAGGGCTCAAAAGTATGCCTGGACCATTCACAGCAAGAAAGAGCTTCTGACAGAGGTTTTATCCTGTTTCACTTTTATTTTCTTTTGGTTACCTAATAAATCTCCCTTTGAAGAAATCCAAACATTGTCTTAATTGAATTAAAAGGAATAAAGGATTTCTATCAATATTAGGTCAGGAAAGTGTAAGAAAATTTGAGGGTCCCAAGAGCCAGGAATGGAGTGGTTGGAACCAGACTTAAATGGACCAGTATCTAAAAGAGTTTTCAGATGCAAAGGAAGAAAAAACCTCAGGGTAAATGGAGTTCAGCTGCATGTGTCCTTCCCCCATAATGATTACCATATTCCTTTACAGGCTCTATGCTTAATGACATTTAAACATGCTTTTAGCTGCTGCCTTTTAAGACAATACATAGCTTAATGGTCCTTAAATTTCAATTTCAAGTCTAATTCACTATTACTTCCTTAGGTTAGGTCTGGCATTGGTTTAGGATTTTCCTGAAGGTTCTTAAATACCTCCCTCTGGCAATAACTATTTTAAAAGATCTAATAAAATAAGTTTAAATCACTCTAACATGCCCTTGGATTGTTTGAAATCATTCGAAAAAAAATTTATCAGAGTTTTCATGTCTATGCTTGCTGAATAACATTGTCTCTCCCCTCTCCAATTGATCCTCTACAACTTGATGTCAAATTGATCCTCCTAAAATATAAATTCAACCCTGTTATTCATCTATTCAAACAGTTTTTCTGTGGCTCTCTATTGCCTCTAGAATAAAATGGAAAATTCTCAGTTTGGATTTTTTTCATAATAAATTTTACTGATGTTTTTAATGTCACAGTTACTTCCAGATATAACCCCACTAATGCTAATCATAAGTCCCCTATCACAGAAAAACAGTTAAAGGAAACTTTTACAACAACTCCATCTATGTATATACAATATTTTGCACCTAAGATAATCTTAGATAATCTAGATAATGAAGCAATGTCAATACTAAACATATATGCACCAAGTGATATACTATCTAAATTCCTAAAGGAGAAGTTAAGATAGCTGCAAGATGAAATAATTGGCAAAACTATAACAGTGGGGGATCTCAATCTTGCTCTCTCAGAACTAGATAAATCAAACCTCAAAATAAATAAGAAAGAAGTTAAGGAGGTAAATAGAATACTAGGAAAGTTAGGTATGATAGATCTTTGGAAAAAATTTAATGGAGACAGAAAGGAGGGCACTTTCTTCTTGCATTCATGGAACCTATACAAAAATTGATCATATATTAGGGCATAAAGATCTCAAAATCAAATGCAGAAAGGTGTAAATAATAAATGCATTTTTTCAGGTCATGTTGCTATAAAAATTACATTCTAAAAGGCCAGAGGAAAATAGGCACCAGCCCTGAAGTCAGGGGGACCTGAGTTCAAATCTGGTCTCAGACAAACACTTCCTAGCTGTGTGCCTCTGGACAAGTCACTTAACCTCAATTGCCTCAGCAAAAAAAAAAAAAAAAAAAAAAAAAAAAAAAAAAAAAAAAGAATAAATGAATGAATGGGTGAAATAGCAAATCATAGACACAATCAAAAATTTCATCCAAGAGAATGACAATAAAGAGAAAACATAAATCAGAATCTGTGGGATGCACCAAAGTGGTAACAAGGATAAATTTTATATCTCTAGATGCATATTTGCATAAAATAGAGAAAGAGAAGATCAATGAATTGGGCTCACAACTAAAAAAGCTAGTGGGGGAAAAAAAACATTTTAAAACCCTCAATAACAAACTTGAAATACTAAAAATAAAAGAAGAGATTAATAAAGACAAAAAACTATTGAATTAATAAATAAAACTAAGAGTTGGTTTTATGAAAAAACTAACATAATAGATAAACCTTTAGTTAATTTGATTAGAAAAAAGGAAAGAAGAAAATCAAATTGTTAGTCTCAGAAATGAAAAGGGAAAATTTTCTACCAATGAAGAGGAAAGTAGACCAATAATTAGGAGTGATTTTGCCCAATTTTATGCCAATAAATTGGATAACCTAAGTGAAATGGAGGAATACCTACAAAAATATAGATTGCCCAGATTAACAGAAGAGGAAATAAATTACTTAAATAGTCCCATTTTTAGAAAAAAGAAATAGAACAAGCAATTAATCAGCTCCCTAAGAAAAAATCTCCAGGGCCAGATTGATTTACATGTGAATTCTACAAAACATTTAAAGAACAATTAACTCCAACATTATACAAAGTGTTTGAAAAAATAGGGAAAGGACTCTTACCAAATTCCTTTTATGACAAAGATATGGTACTGATAGCTAAATCAGGTAGAATGAAAATAGAAAAAGAAAATTATAGGCCAATTTCCCTAATGAATATAGATGAAAAAATCTCAAATAAAATATTAGCAAAAAGATTACAGAAAGTCATCCCCAGGATAACACATCATGACCAAGTAGGATTTATACTAGGAATGCAGGGCTGGTTCAATATTAGAAAGACTATTAGCATAATTAACTATTGTTATTGATTATTGATAAATAATCAAACTAACAAAAAACATATGATTATCTCAATAGATGCAGAAAAAGCATTTGATAAAATCCAACACCCATTCCTATTTAAAAAAAAAACACTAGAGAGTATAGAAATAAGTGGAATTTTTCTTAAAATAATCAGTTGCATCTTTTAAAAACCATCAGCAAGCATCATATGTAATAGGGATAAACTATTACATTCCCAATAAGGTCAAGGGTGAAACAAGGTTGCCCATTATCATCATTACTATTCAATATTGTATTAGAAACATTAACTATGGCATTTAGAGTATTTAGACTAGGCAATGAGGAAACCAAATTATCACTGTTTGCAGATGATATACATAGAGAACCCTAGAGAATCAACTAAAAAGCTATTAAAAACAATCCACAACTTTAGCAAAGTTGCAGGATACAAAACAAATTCACATAAATCATCAGCATTTTTGGTCCAACAGTAAGAGATACAAAGAGAAATTACATTTAAAATAACTACAAAACACTTTCCACACAAAGTCAGATCTAAACAATTGGAAAAATATCAAGTGCTCTTGGATAGGTTGAGCGAATATAATAAAAATGACAATACTGCCCAAATTAATTTATTTAATACTATATCAATCAAACTCCCAAGAAATTATTTTACAGAACTAGAAAAACAATAACAAAATGCATCTGGAAGAACAAAAGCTCAAGAATTTCAAGGGAATTAATAAAAAATGCAAATGAAGGTGGTTCAGCTGTAGCAGATATAAAACTCTATTATAAAGTAGGTCATCAAAACCATTTGGTACTGGCTGGGAAAAAAGTAGTCAATCTATGGAATAGGTTAGGTTCACTGGACAAAATAACCAATGGCTATAGTAATCTAGTGTTTGATAAGCCCAAAGACCCCAACTTTTGGCACAAGAATTCACTATTTGACAAAAACTGCTGGGAAAACTGGAAAATGGCATGGCAGAAACTAGGCATTGACCTGAACCTAACATCATATGCCAAGATAAGGTTGACATGGGTTCATGGTCTAGACATAAAGAATGATATTATAGGGGCAGCTAGGTTGCACAACGGGTTAGAGCACCAGCCCTGAAGTCAGGAGGACCAGAATTCAAATCTGGTCTCAGGAAAGTCACTTAACCCCAATTGCCTCAGGGGAAAAAAGAATGATATCATAAAAATTAGAAGAACATAGGATAGTTTACCTCTTAGATTTGTGGAGGAGGAAGAAATTTGTGACCAAAGAAGAATTGAAGATCATTATTGATCACAAAATAGATAATTTTGATTATATTAAGTTAAAAAGATTTTGTACAAGCAAAACTAATGCAGACAAGATTAGAAGGGAAGCAATAAACTAGGAAAACATTTTTACATTCAAGGATTCTGGTAAAGGCCTTATTTCTAAAATATATAGAGAACTGACCCAAATTTATAAGAATTCAAGCCATTCTCCAATTGATAAATGGTCAAAGGATATGAGCAGACAATTTTTAGATGAAGAATTAGACACTATCTCTGGTCATATGAAAAGGCACTCTAAATTATTATTGATCAGAGAAATGCAAATTAAGACAACTCATATATACCACTACATACCTCTCAGATTGGCTAGGATGACAGGGAAAGATAATGTAGAATGTTGGAGGGATGTGGTAAAACTGGGACACTGATATATTATTGGTGGAATTGTGAACGCATCTAACCATTCTGGAGAGCAATTTGGAACTATGCTCAAAAAGTTATCAAACTGTGCATTCTCTTTGATCCATCAGTATTTCTACTGGGCTTATATACCAATGAGATCTTAAAGAAGGGAAAGGGCCTCACATGTGC